>NW_024582057.1:7483747-7757752 GCF_017639235.1 Corvus kubaryi
CCGCCACTCACCGCCGGCCCTGCGGCCCCGCTCCGCCGCGGCTGCGCCCGGCGCGGGCGGCGGGAGGGCGGGGAAAAGGGGCCTCGCCGCCGCGGGAGGAGCTCGGTGTCGGCAACATGGCAGCGTCCAGCCGTGCCCAGGTGCTGCGGCTGTACCGTGCCCTGCTGCGGGAGAGCCAGCGTTTCAGCGGCTACAACTACAGGTGCGGGGAAGGGCTCCGGGGCGCGGCGCACGCAGGGCTTCCCGCCGAGGCGTGGGGTCCCGGCGGTGTTGGGGACAGGGGCGCGGGGGGAGCTGCGGCCTCCGGCAACCCCGCGGAGGAGCCGAGCCGTGCCCTGGAGCGACAGCGGGACCGGCACCGGGCCTGGACCCGCCTCGGAGCGCAGGGAATGGGCAGCCCCCGGTCCCTCTGCCAGGCCCCGGGCTGCCGCAGAAGCACCAGCAGG
Source organism: Corvus kubaryi (assembly GCF_017639235.1). Taxonomy (NCBI): domain Eukaryota; kingdom Metazoa; phylum Chordata; class Aves; order Passeriformes; family Corvidae; genus Corvus; species Corvus kubaryi. The sequence continues at coordinate 7,484,194 of NW_024582057.1, forward strand.
CTATGCCTGCTGTAGGGAGAAGGGACAGGACAGAGACTGTCCCAACCTGGAGTCTGGAGTACTTGTGCTGAGTCTGGGCTCCTCAGTAGAAGAAGGAAGGACAAGGAGATGCTGGAGAGGGTCTAGTGGAGGGCCACAAAGATGAGGAAGGGTCTGGAGCATCTCTCTTCTGAGGAGAGACTGCGGGAGCTGGGCCTGTTTAGTCTGGAGAAGGGAAGACTGAGAGAGGAGCTCATTAATGCATAGAAATATCTCAGGGCTGGGGGTCATGAGGATGGTGCCCGACTCTTTTCAGTGGTGCCTGGCAACAGGATGGGGAGCAATGGCCATAAACCAAAACACAAGAAGTTTCACTTCAACATGAGGAAGAGCCTCTTTACATTGACGGCAGCAGAACACCGGAACAGGCTGCCCGGGGAGGTCATGGAGTCCCTCTGTGGAGACATTGAAAACCCATCGGATGTGTTTCTGTGTCTCCTGCTCAAGGTGGCCCTGCCTTGCCAGGGGGGTTGAACTAGATGATCTCCAGAGATCCATTCCAACCCTAATGATTTTGTGAACCTGACATAGCCCATGTCTGGTCTGTGTGCTGCCCATTTCCTGGCCGAGGGGAGGTCAGGCTGCAGCCAAAGCCTGGCACCATGTGCTGTGTCCAGGCTCAGGGTGCAATGAGGGATCAGGGTTCACTCTTCCTGCCAGTCTGTGTGGCTCCCTGCCTGCCTGCCTCCTCTGGCTGTTGATGAAAGACATGCACCGTTTTTTTGGCAAAGGTTAGACATAGGCCTGGACTCCATTAGATACCTGCTGTGTTCACAGGGGGTGGTACTCACCCACACTGGCAAAATTGTATTGCCCAATGGTAGTTTATTTACTTTGCCACTCAGTTGCGCCATGAGAAGAGACATGTGAACTACCTGTGCTGTGAATCATCTCCCAGGCAAGAATTGGGAACAGAAGCCTTTAAACTTTCATAACTGTGGTGAGCTCTGTGCTCTGCAAGGTACAAGTATTCCATAAACCTCAGGTGCAAGGGAGTGCCCTGAGAAGAAGGACTGTGGGGCTGAAAATGAGCTGGCACTAATAAACCTTCATCACTGCCTCCACGCAGCAGTGTGTGTTTGCATCATGCTCTGTTGCTGTCAAGGCTTTCTCCTGGTCTTTGCTGTCCTGAGTGTACCTGATTGCTCTTGTTCTGGCTAAAAACCAGAGGATTGTAAATGGAGATGGCTTGAGATGTGCAGTTGGTGAACAGCTGAATGAAGCTCATGTCTGGGCCACGACGTGTTTTCAGCAGTGGGTTTGTACTTAGGGCTAAGCAGGGAGGAAGTGAAGTTCACAGCAAATTTTAAAGGATACAAATCATATGGTATATTTACCATGCAGATCTGGTTTTTTGACCATATCAAAGGGGCAACTTGCGCCATATCACAGCGCAAGTTGCCCCTTTCCTTAAAGGAAAGATCTCTGGTTTTGATGGGCCTGTCCTTAGATACTGTAAAATCAGAAACTGTCTAAAATCTTGTGGTGTATACACATTTGTGAGCACTAGAAGCAATAACAGTTTCCAGCAAGAAAAGATCAGCAGCTGTTACATTTAGAGGTCTGCTGTGACCACAACAACAGTTCTGCCTCGATGTTTACTCCACACCCATAGGTAAACGGGACACCCCGTTGGCTTCTGCACAAGATAAGCAGCTCTGCCATGTCCTTAGGGCTGCTGTAATGTGATATGGCAGTGCAAGGGAGTTAACCCAAGGACTTTGTAAAGAACCAACTTCAGCAAAGTAGAAGGTATTACAGATTAGTATTATTGATTCATGGCTTCAGCTAGACAGTGTCTGAATACTTTATTACTTAAAATTGTGTATTTGTAAGAGTATGTCTGGAGTATGACCAGCTAGCTATTGTCGCCTTATTTGCTTACTGTGCTTTTTCTCCTAATTTTGTTGCTCTGGTTTAATCTGGCAGGCAGCTAAGCACCACACAAGTGCTTGCTTGCTCCCCCCTCCCCAATGGGATGGGGGAGAGAACGGGGGGGGAAAAAAATAAAATTTGTGGGTTGAGGTGAAGACTGTTTAATAGAACAGAAAAGGAATGGATAATAATAATAATTAATTAGAATACACAAAACAAGTGATGCACAGTGCAGGTCACCACTGGCAGCCTTCAGAATAACACAGGAGCATCTCCAGTGTCCTGAAGTAAACGTCACAGAGTGTTGGGACACCCGGATATGGAGGCCAGGTTTCAACAGCAGGGAGAGGGAATTTAGTAGACTTTAAGTAATTTCATATCTGCCCTTCTGCCCTATTACCCAAGCAGACAGTCTGAGCATGGGAGAGTGATTTGTACTGGAGGAAAATCAATATGCAGAGAGGCAAGATGTCAGGTTTTGAGTCAACAAGGTGGTTTTTAACAAGTGTGCTATTTTCTTCTGCTTGGTTGACAAAAACTAGAACCTCCGATGGTTTATAATATGTTAGATTGTAGTCTCAACTAAATGGTTTTAAGGGATATTTCTAAATATCATTAGTGATTTAAATAAATATTGTGAGTGGTTTCGGTACAGAAGACAAAAGAATTTATAAACTTGTGAAAGCCATTAAAATACATCTGGTTGCAGATTAAGATAATCTGAACTTAAAAATTTCTTGTTTGTTTAACATGATTGAAGCTCAGTGGTCTTAACACATGGGAATCTAATGGAAAGGAGTTCTCTCCAGGACAATGCAGAACTGGAGCAGGTCTTCCCTGAGAGAGTTTGTCATCTGCATTTTTGAAGGTTTTCATGATAGGTTTAGCCAAAGAGCACCATGGCTGACCTCACCTTGTTGCATGCAGGTCTGTTTCAAGTGTGACATTGAACTGGATAAGCTCCAGACATCCTAGCTAACCAGCTTACTATGATTTTCAGATCCCTAGCCTTCCTTGCCCTATAAAGATACTAACAATGGGTAATAAGTTCAGGGTAACATCATATGACATGCTTCCAGATCATCTGCTTTCTATTTCTTTTATTTCTTGTAGTTATGAGCAATGTCAGAAGCTTTGAGCTGCTCTGTTGGATTTTTTTCTGCAAATGATTTTTAAATTTTTTTAAGGTCTTTCTTGATTTATTGCAAATTTATTTCAGTTACTCATTAGGTTCTCTTTTAACTGATGGAAGTTGCATTTTTATTTATAGACATATTTTTTCTTCTCTCTCTAAATTGCATTTTAATGGAATTTGATTTTTCTTTTAGAATGTGCAATATTATTTGATTAATAAAATTACCCAGAATATAAAAGAATCAAGGAAGAAAATTTGTCAAAACAGGTTTTGCATTGGAAACAAGTTAATTGAATGCATGCAGTTTCATCTGAGACATGTCCTTCAAGATTTTAAAACTAGTAAATCTGATTTTTGCAAATGACTGCTAACCTAGGAACAAAACTGAGCAAAATAATTTGCACTGGTTTTTTCAGTGCCAGTTGCTTTTCCTACTTTGACTGACATAGTTGTTGATCTGATTTTAGGGAGTCGTGGAATATAGAATCATAGAACAGTCTCAAGATTGCTGCCCCTTGTTCTTCTGGGGGACTTCGGTTTACCAGATGTCTGCTTGGAATATAATACCACAGAGAGGAAGCAGTCTAGGAGGTTCCTGGAGTGTATGGAAGATAAATTCCTAATTCAGCTGGTGAGGGAACCAAATAGGGAAGGCGCCCCACTGGACCTGTTGTTTGCCAAGAGGAAAGGACTGTTGTGTGATGAGGAGATTGGAGGATGCCTTGGGCACAGCGATCCTGAAATGATGATGCTATCAATTCGCACAGAAGTAAGGAGGGGTATCAGCAGAACTTGTATTTGGACTTCCTGAGGGCAAATTTGGGCCTGTTTAGGAGACCTGTTGAGAGAATCACTTGGGAGGCAGTCCTGGAGGACAGGTGTTCAGGAAGGCTGGACATTCTTCAAGACAGAATCTTCAAGGTACAGGAGCAGGCTGTCCCCATGTGCTGGAAGATGAGCCAGCAGGGAAGAAAACCAGCCTGGCTAAACAGAGAGCTTTGGAACAAACTCAGGAGGAAAAAAAAAAGGCAGAGTTTACAGAGTTGTTGGCATTTAGGGGAAAGGGCAGACTACGCTGGAGAGCTACATGGGTGTCATGAGGTTAAGCAGAGAGGAAATTAGAAGAGCCAAAGCCCAGCTGGAACTTTATCTGGCTACTGCCATAAAAGAAAATAAAAAATGATTCTGTAGATACATCAGCAACAAAAGAAGGGCTAAGGAGAATCTCCACACTTTGTTGGTTGCAGAGGTAAACACAGTGACAAAGGATGAGGGGAAGGCTGAGGTACTTGCTGCCCTCTTTGCTGAGGTCTTAATAGTGAGACTTCTCTGGATACCCAGTTCCAGAATAGTAACTTCTCGGGGTACCCGGTTCCTTTCATGAGAGCACCTGGATTTTTGCACAAGTATAGGTTAAGTTGACCTGTACTTGCATAATGACCTATGCTTCAAGGGGGCATAAAGCTGTTAAGATCCTGCTAACAACTCTTTCAAGAACATAACTCACACCAAGTAAAATTTTTTTAAAAACACTCTTTTATAAAAATTAGTTTCTTTCTCTTCCTCCCAACATGCCTTAGTTGGTCACTTTAATGGGAAAATCTTACTTTGCTTTTGGTCCCTGGTCTATAGAATCCTGTCACTGTTTCTTTTTGCACTTTCATCACTTAGGTATTTTAACAGCCACATTAAAATTTTACATGCAACAGTTATCCAAGCTGAATAAACCTTTTTCTCACTGGATATCCTAATGAAGTTTGTGATTGGCAAGGTCTGCCAGCAGATTGTTTGTTTCTGTGTGTTAAGGAGGTAAAAAAAGTCGAAATGGTGATTAATCAAAAAGAAAATTCAAGACAATAATGAGAAGAGGGAGGCATGGTTTTCTGACCAAAGTGGTAGTTTGTAGCTGAGATAAGAAATGCAGGAAAAATAAAATTGTCAGTTCTGTCCAGCAGAGATGTCTGACTTCTTTGTAGGAGTACAGTCACAGAATTGAACCTTTATGGTACCTGTTTTTCCTCGGCTGTACAAAGAAGGCGGATAACTTATTTTTTCTTATCTCTGTATAATTGCTGACTGTGTTTTGAGTGATTACAAACTTTAGGATTTTTTTAGTTAATTTCCCATTTACTGAGTATATGGTGCTCTCTGATCTACTTGAAAAGTATAAAAAGGTCAGGGCTGCAAGCAGCTGTGGTATTCCAGAGTCCAGGGTGGTTTCCATCCTACAGTAGTGCAGACACTTGTTTTGGCCTGGAGCTGCATGACCCAGAGTCACAGGTAAACAGGCACTGCACATTTTCAGTCACAGATTTGTGGTTGGCGTTACTAACAGCTCTTTTTTTGGGGAGTTAAATTTTGGCTATTATTTCAATGACCACATCCCATTTAGCCATTATATTATTTTAAGCTCTTTTATATATATTGCCTTATTCTGTCAGATTCATATATGCTTGAATAGAGATGTCAGTATTTTAAGAGCTCTGGATGCTGCTCAATCTGCTGATTAGGATGGGAACTGTGTAAAGGACTGAGATGGTGACACTCTGAATTGTAGTAAAACATGGAAATATATGCACTTTTAGGGAAAATCCAGAGGTATAAGAACATGATTTTGGTCTGGGGTCTGACAGTATTGAGGTATTTCCATTTGACTTCAGTATTATATATGTATAAAATATTTTTGGAAGACAACTGAAGCACTCTATTTCAAAAATGTCCAAACATAGTCATTAGATACCCTCAGGACATATTTCTCTGAAATTTTAAAACAAATGAAAACAGTTTTATCAAATATTTTAATTTCTTAATAGTAACATTACCCAACTGCAAATCATTGCATCAAAATTCTGTTGATCTTGTTCATTAGGAATTGTTATCTTGGGTTTAAAGGTTCAATGGTGATTGTCGTTTTCCAAATACATTCACTTTACCCTTGTAAAGTTACACTCTTCCTGAACAATTAATGATATCTGTGCATCAGGTTTGATGTAATTTTCTTGATTTCTTTTTTTTTTTTTTTTTTTTTCCAGAGGAGAATTTTGAATAGTAATAACTTGGAGGGAGAGTTTGGAGCACATACAGTCCATACAGAGTTCTGGAAAAATTGAAATTTAATATTTGGAAGACAAATGGATGGGGCCTCCTCAAAAGACTGATATGCTGTTTTAGTTATTTTATTTTAGTAAAGGCACTCCAAATATGTAAATCTGCTGTGGCTGTTTGTTATTCTTTGTATAGCACAGAAGAACAGGGACATATTGCTTTTTATGAAAGATTTAATTACCAGTAATGTTTGTTTGAGAACTAATGAGAGTAATAGAAAAAATACTGCCTCTGGCAGTGACTCATTCCCATACACATAGGCTTATGATTTCTGGTAAATGAAAAACACTTTTTAATGTAGCTATAGTATTAAAATGGATTAAAATGCTGTCCCATCTAACCTCCTCCTTTCCTTACTCTTGGATGTGGCTTTAACACTTAGTTCCTCTGGATTCCTCTCTATGCTGCCCATGGTGAAAAGATGCTGACCTCCTAGCATCCATGTGATTCAAGATACAGTAGACACAGGTTATTATAATTTCAAGTATTCTTTAGAAGGTCAGCATTCTGGATTTAAAAAAAAATCCAAGTAATTTAAAAAACAAAGAAAAAATGAAACTGCAGTCAATGAGGCAATGTTTAGAACCACTTCCTGCAGTAATGGATGGCAAGGATTCTCTCTGAACTACCTCCTCAATAGAGCTCTTCCCATGTATTTTGGGGTGCACTGACCAACAAAGTACAGTCCTAGATTATACATAGTTCTCTGTTTTTCAAAAAAAAGTGGGCATCAAAGGAGACTTTCTTGGTTGTTTTCTTGTGTTTGTGAATACTTGAGCCAGCTGTTCAAAGACTGTTTTGCACAGAACTCAGTGCAAAAGTGTCCTTAGTGAGAAATATTCTTGGGGATTCTTCTTGATACAGTTTTTTCTCAAGAATGAAGATGCCACAAATCATCCAGACAGCTTTCTACCTAGGGTGGCATTATGGCCTATGGCCTTCTTCCCTTACATTCTTTTCTGCATTCTGTTCTATTCTATTCCATTCCTTTTTACCAGATCGCTGTATAAAATTCTAACATTCTTCTCAGGATGCAATGCAACTGAAAAGAATTCAGTGGAGTTCAGATGCTTTCTTCCTGAACAGAATGTGTGGGAAATAAAATCCTTTAAACGTTCTTCAGGAAAATTTGAAGGTCCTGTGCTGGGAATGGTATTCAGAGGCTCAGGACTCAGTCCAATACTTAGGACTACACTTTCTTCAGCATCATGTTTGTTACAAATTCTTGGGAAAAGCTGCTGCTTAGACACTTTTTTTTTTTTAAGTTTTTCAATAAATAGCAATTTGTTAAACCTCATTATAGTGTCTAAAGAAAAGAAGCCTATGCGCAAAGTAGATATTATTTGTATGTATGCATATATGAATGTATTGGTATCAAGAAGTCAGGAATTCACTTCTACTCAATCCCAGTAATCCTTTTGCAAAATCCTTGTTTAAAGGAAGCTGTGAATCCACTCTTGAGACTAGAGAAAGTATGATAGGTGTGTGAGTTTTATTAGAAAATAATCTCCATCAACAGGTCTTGCCAGTCCTTCTGAGTGCTTGTCCAGCATATTCTGGTCTGGAACCATTAAAGATCTGTTTCTAAATCATTAGCTTGTTTAAAAGTAATATTGTCTTATTTTAACTGCCACAGAAAGTGTATGTCTGAAAAAAACTAAAATATTTCCTTGAGACTATAATTCATTCTAGTATATTGCTAGTAATCACTAATCCTTTATGTTATTGAAGCTTTTATAATTAAACTTAATTCTGTGACTTTAGGTGCCTATGAAAATAATTAATTGTATCCTGTGAGGTCTTTGCAGAGTTGTCTCCATCTCTGTCTTGCCCAGCATGTGATTTCTGCTAACTAGGATTTGCTTGCAGGATACACATGGTATTGTTGCTTGGTAGTGTTTATTTAAAGGCATTATATGTTTCCCCAGCAAACATACAGATTATCACAATACTCAGCTGCAGTCACACACAGATGTAAACATCGGCTTATTGTTTGCCTAAGCACGAGGGAGGAATGTATGCCCAGGTTTCCACAGAGCCTTGGTGTTGGAGAAAATTGGTTTATCTTACGAGGGTTACACATTGTGTGAATGTTAAATTTCTGCAGACTATGTTAGAATAGCAATCAAAGAGCCAAATGTGGCTGGGGTGGGTGGTTGGGGGTGTGGTTCAGAGACATAATTTATTTGCATTGTTAGTCACAGTTAAGAAAAGGGGAGTTAAAAGTGGAAGGGGCCAGGTACAAACCATCACATTTCATAAAGTTTTGGATTGAATCACTAATAGAATTCTTTGTGAAACAATAATTCATTCATCCATCCATTCAAATATATTCTGTTTTTATTTATTTAAATAACATCAGTCGGCCTCCTTCTCAGGAAAATGTTTTAAAGTTAATACAGCTCAAATGAAATGCATAAGACAATCCTTGAAGTTTATAGCTTGAATTATACTGACAATGTCAAATTGAACTGTATTGTGTTGCCATGAAACTAACCTGCTGCTAAGTTTCAGAAAACTTCTTTGACTCATCTAAAATATCACAGCCTTTTTCTAGTCCAGTAAGTTAGAAAATAGGTTTTCAAATTAATGGTCTTTGTATGTAAACTAGTTTTGAAGGGAGGAACATTGATTGATTGATCTAAGTAGTTTTATCACTGGCCAAAATAAATTAGGTGTCTCACTCATCATGTTTTTTTTCCCTGATCTGACTAATTTACAAAATGAAAATAAATGTTCAAGTGTTTCGTTTACTCAACAATAATAAGCAATGCATTTCATGTAGAACGCTAAATAGGTTTCTTGATTTCCAGAGCTATTGAGTGCATTTTTTACTAAATTTAATTTAGTATTTTCAGTTCATAATTTATACCCAAAATTGCTGCCCATTATTTGCAGATTTTGCATGGAAATATGAATATTTATCAAACTGCTGGTGACACAGTCACTTCCAAAAGCAAAAACAACATGGGGTGAATATAGTCCTATAAGCTACGCCAATACAAGGTTGGACAAAAAAGTATACTGTGCATATATCTGTACAAAACTCCTTGTTCTGTGAACAAGTGGCAATGCTTGCTAACCTGTATGGACTTCGAGGCTTGGTTCTGGGCTTTTATTTCCCAATAATTTGTTGAAACCCTTGAAGGAGAAATTCTCTATCAGTGTGAGGTATTGCTGTCATTAGCTGGTGCTTCTGCAACTTGTGTGGGTAATTCGTTCCTAGATTGCAAACTTTTTCTGCTACTCTGGGGAGGGGAAGGTCATGTCTCATGTGAAAGGGAAGGTAATCTACCCTGGTCATAAAATGTTATACTAAATAACCTTATGATAAGTAAGTCATTCCTCATACCTCTTTTCCTCTCCTATCCCCTGCAGTAACCTTTAGGCAGTAGTCATCTGAGTTACTGAGTTTTAAGCCAGATGTTAATTCCACATTTAGAGTAAATGTTACCTGAGAAGAAATTCTTGCAGCCAGCAGCCATGTGCTTCTGGGAGGAAAAGGAGTTCGTGTTTGCTGTGTTTTCTTTTTCCTTGCTTGCAGACAGAGGATAAAAGTGCTGCCATCACGCATGTGAGTGACTATTTTTCTGTAACTTTTAATTAGCTATTAAGTACTATCTGGGGGTTTTTGTAGCCCATTTTTAGCTTGAAATGCAGAATCTTTTTTGATATACAAATGTACCAATCTGAACCTAGCCTTATTAAATATAATATATAGAGAAATAGAGTATGGTAATCTTTTTTTCATTCATAGCATTAGACTCTTAGAGAGAGTGTTAAGAGGTTGACTGGAAGACTCTTTAAAAACTATTGACCTTAGTGTAGCTTCACCTCTAAATTTTAATGTCTGTATTTAATGTACTTGGGCTTGGCTAGATTAAAAGGCGTTTGTCAATGTTTCTCTTCTTTAAAAAGGAAAATTGACTGCTCTCTTTGTCTTCCTGAATACTTCTGATCTCCTTTTCTGTTACAGTAGTTAAACTGTTTAAGTCCACAGAAGATCTGTCAGCAGGTTCATTGAATTACTTCTGTTCACTGGACTAGAATACCTTGAGTTTTAAATTCAATCTCATTTTTTCTGTCTGATATTAAAGTATTTCTTGTCAGATCAAAGTATTGCATTGTATGCTGGGATCTACAATTTGGAAAGTAGGAGTGTATGCACCGAAATTTTAGAGGTGGAGCTCGTACATAGCCCAAAAGAAACATTTTGGCTGGTAGCTGCTCTTTGCTTCATGTTTGGCAGATAGATAATCTACTCTACATTTTTTGTAGAGTAACTGTAGGAAAAATAGTAGGAAAAAGTGTGTAACCTTTTTTTTTTCTTTCTTTCTTTTATGTGAAGTAGCTTTGAGGAATGTTGTGTTACTTCACTTAGATTTTAGTATTGCTTTGACTCCTATTTTACTTCTGGACTTCAGAAAAATGTATAGGATCTATAGGTCCTGAGAAGCCGAATTTATTTTACTGGAGCTAGCAGAGGTCTCAGGTATGTCTTAGCTGGTCACCATCATGCCCCAAAGATACCAAAGATAAAGAGCTGTGGATTTACTGTACCATAACTTGCCTGCTAAGGGTCTGGCTTCTTTAAGTGCTCACTTGTGCTGGTAGCACCTGGGAGGTGCCAGGAGTGCGGAGCTGCGCAGTGCGGAAAGTCAGGGTGGGCAAGTTCTGGCACATTACACCTGGTGCACAGGGGTGCTGTGTTATTTATGGGGATGAAGATCAGCTGGGCCAGCCTGAAAACCTCAAATCTGCCTCACTGCATGGTGAATCAGTCATTCAGCTTTACCAAGACTATTCTTTTTCCTTCAAACCTTGCCTCTGTTCACCATTTGTCCTGCTCTTTCTTCATGTAAGAAGCTGCTTCTAATTTCCTGTGGGGGATGAAATGGCACCTAGAGTTTGTATAATTTGCATTTCTGAGTTGGTGTTCAACTCAGGATGGGGTTTTCAGCCCCTTTTTCTTCAGTCCTAGCATAATCATCTCTGAAGTCTGTGAAGACTTCCATATCCTGTAGCTAATTAAATGGAAAGAATGCAGAAGGAAATAACTAGTTCACTTGACTTTCTCTGCCTTAAGTAGTGTTCATAGTGTACAAAATAACCCACATTTCTTTTTTTCTGAGCCTTTGGTAATAATTAGAGTAGTCTGGATCTGAGCTTCCTGAAACATTACATGCATTGTCCAAAGGCATATATTTACAATCCCAAATGTCTGAGAATAATATTCAGCACTCTGTTCTATGCACAAAGTAGGATGCTGATTTTGTTACAAATTCCAAATTGATTTTTTTAGGCTCTAGATTTGACTCATAGGCTTTGCATATATTAGAATTTTATGTGCTGCTAAGTAATTTCAAATATCCATCATTGTTGTCAAAATTAATGTTGCAAATTTGCTAAACTAAACATGCAGTGCTTTGCAGTAAATGAGGGAAGGTCATTGAACCATATGGTGATAGGAAGTCCAGTGGGGGATGTTTGTCGTCACTGACTGAGTTATAAGGAGCAAAGATTTTTAGGTAAGTTGTAAAGCTGATAGAAATGGATGAGAGAATAAATTTTGGATAGTAACTTCAATATTCTAAATCCTGTAACTTCTAGTATGTTGTATATAAACAGGGCAGGTGGTATGTTACTTCATGTGGATTGTTTAATAAATTGTATTTGTGGTTTATTGTTGCCTTTGTCATGAGATAACTAGACCCTATCTAATTTCAGTGCAATTTCTTCTACTAGATTCATTTTGTACCTATGATCCTTACATGCTTCTGTCTCAGAAATCGCAGGTTTACCTGAGCAAAACTCAAGGAGCAAAATTAACTGTCTTTATTGCTAGAATCCAAGGATCACTTTTGCAAAGTAAAACTTTGTTAGGAGTCTGTTCAGTGTACTGAAAATTACTAGTCTGTCAAAATGGCTAACAAAGCTTCACCTCAGGTGACTTTCAGAGAACTGTTTCTTTAACTCTTTTGGAAGTTGAAATAGCTCATCTGTTTTAAAACTGTATACTAGCAACATATTTCTGATGCTTGATCCCTTTTCTAAGGAATTAGCATAATTTCCATATTAAAAGAATAATATGTGTCCTGTAACTAGATATTTACTATATCTGAATCTTTACTTTCAGAAATAGTGCTGTGCTTCAGAAATTTCCTATTGAAATCTTGTCATCATCCAGACCAACCACACTGCAGTCCAAGAAGTTTGAATATCCCAAGGCTTTATGCCCTGCTGCTTAATTAAAATAACCTTAGCAATTACTGCTTCATCAAAGGCAAATCGTTTCCCACTATCAAGTGTGAAATGCATGCATCCAGAAAGGCTGATTAGCACCCAGTGCTTCTCTAAATGAAGTCACCAAGAGGCACAATATGTTTAGCCCTCTTCAGGGTACCCAAGTCACAGAATCACAGAACCTGCAGAGTTGGAAGGGACCCACAAGGATTATCAAGTCCAACTCCCGGCCCTGCACAGGACCATCCCCAAGAGTCACACCATGTGCCTGAGAGCATTGTCCAAATGCTTCTTGAACTCTCTCAGGCTTGGTGCTGTGACCACTGCCCTGGGGAGCCTGTTCCAGTGCCCAAACACCCTCTGGGTGAAAACCTTTCCCTGATATCCAACCTAAACCTCCCCTGACACAATTTCAGGCCATTCTCTCTGGTCCTGTCACAAGTCACCACAGTGAAGAGATCAGTGTCTGCCCCTCCTCTTCCCCTCACAAGGAAGTTCTAACTGCAGTGAGGTCTCCTCTCAGTCTCCTCCAGGCTGAACAGACAAGTGACCTCAGCCACTCCTTATATGGCTTCCCTCAAGGCCCTCCACTATCTTTGTTGGCTTCCTTTGGATGCTCTCTAATAGCTTAATATCTTTCTTACCTTGTGGTGACTAAAACTGCGCACAATATTCAAGGTGAGGCCACACCCTTGCAGGGGGAACCTCTAGCCATGCTGAAAAGAGCGTGTTTGCCACAGCATTGGACTAAAACTCTAATCTTTCCAGCAAAATATTGTGGAATTTGTAATGTCTATGCACAGCAGGCCAGGCCTTTTTTATGAACTGTTCAGAAACAGCAGCACAGCAAATGGAGTGGTATATATCTGTCTCAAAAGGAAGAAGAGAAAAATCAGTGTTGTCAGGTTTTGAACTTGTCATTTCAAGGCGTTCCCTGTCTCATAATTGGACTGCTGAGCTACCCCAGTGTCCTGGTTGTAGAGCAGTTGGCAGGGGCTTGGCAGTGAAAGCTCAGCAGAGAGGTATTTCTCATTTCAGGCCATCAAGACACTTTTCATCTGTAGCAAATTCAGGTTATAGTTCCTGCAGCACATCCTTGTCTGGTGCCTCGTTAACTGAACAACTTGTGCAGTTGGGTCCTTCACTGATAACCCTCTTTTTTAGCCTCTTCAATATAACATTTCAGTTGCAACTCCAATTAAGATTAAAAGAATGCTTTCATATGGACATCTTTACTTTTTTCTCTTAACCCTGAGCTCCTGAAAAGCACTCCCTTCTGCAGAGATTCTTTACACTTAGAATTAAGCCAATAACTGTTTTTATTTTAGAAGTATAGCAACAAAAATGTGTGTTTCAATGAATGGCAAAAATAATCATAGTTAGCTATGAATAGCACTGAGAGTATTCTGGGAAGAAGAAAGTGTTTGGGAACTGAGCTGTGAACCCTGGCAGCTAGGAAGGCCAAGAGCATCCTGAGTTGCTCAGCCAGCAGAGTGATGGGAGGGAGATCACATCTGGAGTTCTGCATCCAGTCTTGCCCTCCTCAGCCTCCCATCGGGAAAGGCACAGACAACCTGCAGGCAGCTCAGCAGGAGCCACCAAGGGGGCAGAAGCACTTGTCCTATGAGCAGAGGCTGAGGGAGCTGGTCTGGTTCAGCCTGGAGAAGAAACAACAATGAGGGAATCTGAAAGCAGCCAGTAAGTCAAAGTATCCAGAGGGGCCTGATAGGAGAAAAAATGTAAATTCCTGCAGATGTAAAGTGCAGGAAGAGAGGCTTTAAGGAAAAGGTTCTTTCCCACAAGCACAGCCAAGCAATTGAGCTTGTTTTCTGAGAAAGGTGGTCTGGTTAACATCCTGTTTTTCAAGACTTGAGTGGACAAAACTGTGAGTAATCTGATCTGATGCCATCACTGACCCTCCTTTCAGCAGGAGGTGGGACTAGAGACGTCCCAGACTGCTTTCCAATCTGAATGACTGATCTTGTTGATCAGGTGGCCATCCATGCTCTTTGCTTTGAAATGGGTACAGACACAAACTGATGAACAGATATACTCAGAAAAAAGAAGTTCTCATTTTCTAAAAACATCCACAGGTCTTTCTCTCTGAAAATCTAGGGAGGCTTTTTTGGGTTTAGATTGAAAACAGAAAATGGAACTCATGGAAGAGGTTCAAGTTTTGAGATCTGGGATGCAAAGTAGCAATATTTGCTTTAGAAATAATCTACAAATCCTTGTATCTGATCATACAGTGTGTATTATATGCACTGGGTTATAGTTACCTTCTCTCAAATGTGTTTTCTAATGTTCAATCTTTATTCCTCTTGTCTGTTCTCTTGTGTTAATCCTCTCTCTCATGAAGTATCTCTAGTGCTTTTCTATTCCAGACATATTTCTTAGCAGTTGTGTTGGAATTCATGTTTTGTATGTTAGCAGAGAAACCAAGTAGTGGCTGGTAGGTTTCTCCCTGTGGGCACTTTGTGAAGACTGTTTAGTGACTGTGCTTTGTTAGAAAATTCAAGGAAATAATACTGAGTTAGCCAGCAGTTTAATCTTTCGTCTTCTTTACTCTTCTTCCCTCCTTTCCCAGCATCCAGCCACCACCCTGACTCCCCCAGGCAAATCATGGATGCAAGAAGAGGCTTTGCTTTGATTTTTAGAAAACAGGCAGATGTAGTTGTCCTTGTGCTGTGACTTCAGGTGGCAGTGTATCTAGTGATGGAGTTTGAGGAGCACCTTGTTGATAAAATGTTGCATCCACACCCCTCTGTGGGGCTTGTGTTTAATTAGACCAATCACAACTACTTCCTTTTGAGGTACTACTTACGTCTGAGTCTCAAACACACCTCTGTTGTCAAGTGTTTCTTTTTTTAGTATTAGATGGTAGTTACATGCAGCTTTTGCTTCACCTTAATTGGTATCTTTTAAAGAGACCTTTCTAGAGGAAAAAATATTGTAAATTCATATATATATATATATATATATGGAAATATACATGAGTACTCATATATACATCTAAATAAGCATTCCCTCAGAAGGAATTCTGTACATGAAGGCATGTTCACTAATGCTCATAAAACTTTACTGTGAGCTAAAATTATTTCTCTGCAGATTTTTTTTGTTATAAAAACTTTCCATTTTTAAATGATACATATTTCTGAAAATTTAGGTGGGCAAATCTCATCTAGTGCACATTTTACTAGTAATAATGGGAAATTCTGAAAATTCATCATGGTTGCTACCATAAGTTAATAGATGTTAGTTGGAAGGCAGCAGTGGTAAGAAAATATAGTTTAGTGAAAGCCAACTGACCTTTTATGAAAAGGATCCCTCACTTGATGTAATGCTATTCTATTGTAAATGAGTATCTCACTTTCACATTGTGTCTTTAAATAAAAGCAGCATATACTTCATTCCAGAGCTGTTAATCACAGTGGGCTTCCTAGAGCTTGGCTACTGCTCGCTTGCCTTAGTTTGTTGAATACAACTCTAGCTGATAGGAAAAAATGCATCTTCCTCTAGAACTTTTTTGAAAGTCTTGAATATGAATATTCTAACCTGGTGGCCCCTCCCCTTGTGATCTGTTTTGCCTGCACAGATTATGTACCACAATCATCCTCTTCTATCTTTGTGTGTATGCTACTGGCCAACAACTTGTAATAGCCATTGTGTTCTGCAGTGTGATGCCTGTGACCGTGATGTGACCTATAAATACTTTGTATTTGTTGACAGTCACAAAGACAAGATGTCAACATGTTTGGAAAGATGTCTTGGAAAGATGACTTAACTTTTAGCATGTTGTGATACTGGTAAATGCAAAGTGGTGCTTAGAAAAACATTGCTTGGCCAGGTTTATTTTGAAAGCTCGAACCTGTGTACTTAAAAAGCAAGTATGTTTGTGTGATGTTTCATCTTCTTTTCATTTAGCAGAACACAAAGTTTTTTTTCTTTTTTTTGGTCAGGCATGACGTAAGTAAACATTTTGAAATAAAATATATAAGTCCGCAAGCAGTTATTATTTTATGAAGTACCTGGATTGTGATTTCGTTTTTCATTAATAGTTGTTGTTTCAGACTTTGCTTCTTGTAGACTTCATTTTTATGAGGACACATTAGGCTTTTGATTGTGTTTCAGGGAGGAAAAGAGAGAAACTCTTTGAAGGTGGAGTATTGGGACAAAGACTGCTTTCTCCTTAGTTTTTACTATTATGTGGCAGCTCTGTAGTCTCTTAACATTGGCAGGTAGTGCCCATTGCCTGAGAGTCTGTGGTAATGTTTTGGCCCTGGTCTTGTTCTCGTATTAACCCCCAACCACTCTTTCTGAGAAATTTTCTGCTGATGTGCATCTGTTGCCTTGTGTAGCCATCCACCTGCAGTGGCTTTGGTCTGAAGCCATTGCACTGAGTCTATTGCCCATCGAAGACATTCTTTTGGTTTAATTGGTAATTAATTGTGTGACAGATGCATGTAAGTAGGGATCACAAAAGGTGTTTTGAATGTGCATATGTATGACTGCCCTGAGTGAATATTCAACTCTACACTCTGCGTCCTGCTGCCACGAGGTCGCTGGACAAGTCTTTGCAGAAGATAAAATTGAAGGTGTTCTCTATTCAAATTTCAGTGCACTTGGATGATAAAAGCAAAATGCCATGTTGCATCTTTCAGCCATTTTTCAGTATCTGCTTTCAAAGAATTGGTGAAAAGAATAATGAGTTGTGAAATGTAGTTTAAGACTTAAATGATGTTTCTTAATGAATACTACTGCATTAGGAGTTAGACTTTTCCATCAGGTCTATAGGAGCTCTGTGCGTGTACTGTATCCAAAGTTGCTTTCCTATTCTGTTTCTCTGGAGAGTTAGCTTGGTACCATCTCACTGAAAGGTCCCCTTTCTTTGTGTGACTTGTTCGGCCTTTCTGAATGGAATCAGTTGCAAACTCTATCTATCAAAATCAGTACTGCTGTATTCCCTCCTCCTCAGTGCTAATGCTCATCCAGTTCCCTGGAGAGCTGATGAAGCTCACTAACCTGGAAAAAAAGCCCAAAACAAGAAAAAAATGAAGTTAACTCTTGTTAACTTCTGTCAAGTTCCCAAGCTGGACTGGCTCAGATGGGGCCGAACATCAGACTGACTGTGCTGGTCTAAAGCGGGCAGAGGGAGTGTTTGTGCCTGCCAGGGTGGCAAAATTGCAACAGCTCCTCTTCACATTGGCTTCAGCTTGTTGCAGTTCCTTTGTGCCCCTTTGGGTAAGTAATCATCCGTAAGGTACAGCCATCACTTCACTTGCCAGTCTGCTTTTCATCTCTCACACTGTCTGCAGATAGTGCTTATTTTAGGATAATGTTGTAAAGTTTTATGAAGACAACCATGTATTTGCTGCCACTGGCTTTTCTAGGTGTGCCTTCAAATGGTACCGGTTTGGGCTTGGTGTGTTATGCTTGTTGAACTGAAAATACGCTCCATTAGAGTGGCTGATTAGCAGACCAGTTGATTTATCAACCAGAAGATCTCTGGAGCAGTGCGCTGTGAAAAAAACCCGTACAGATACATGTCTGAATGAACAAGCTATACTCATGCGTGTGTCCTTACTATGTTTATGTCTTTACTTTGCTTACACACACTACATTACTTCCAGAAGGGCTTCGTTTTTCACTTGCAACAATATTGCAGTTCTTATGGTAGTTCTAGCTTTTAATGCATTCTCAGAAACTGTTGAAATATAGAGTGTTGAGGTGCTGAATTGACACTGCTCACAACTGTTGCTGCATATAAAAAGCTGTTGTTTAAAAGAAAAAAACACACACACATATAAAAAAAAAAAAAAAAAGCCTTCCAGTTTGTTTATATCTTGACTTAACACTTTTTACATAATTTTAGAGAATTTGAATGTTGGTAAAATATTTCCCTGGCACCCCTCAATGGGGAAGAAAGGATATTTTACAGGCATTATAGTATTGGGTTTGAGCTTTGAATTGAGCTCATCCTTATTTTAAATAATACATTGAATCTCAGTGTAACTTTGGTAAAGAATAGTGCCAGGTTATAGAGCTGGTCTTTGAAGTGTGTTTAGAGATATATGGATTTAGCTGTAGAATTAAGATTGTGTTAAAGCCTATGTAAAATAACTTCCTTTGTGTGGTTACACTCATAAAGGTTTTAAAAATTGTAGAAGGTAGAGACAGTGCAACTTTCTGATTATAGATAAAAATTGGTTGGTTTTCTGTGTACATATCTTTTCTTTCTCAACAACTGTTGGATGTAATTAGAGGAAAAGAGAGAAAATGGAACAATTAACACACCATATGTACAAAAAAAAACTGCTCCAGTCTGTAGGTGCTGTACTGAACAAGAATCTGGTTTTGTCCCATCTATCTTTTTTATGTAGATAGCATTTACTCATTTGTATTGCGTTTTGAAAGACTTGTACCCACTAATAGATACTTGCTGTTGTTGTTGTTTTTTCTTTTAAGCTAAATATATATATGTTAGTTTCTGTATCTCTTGGAAACGTGTCCTTTCTTTCAGAAAATATTATATGTTTTGCACAGTTTAACCCTACGTATGTATATGGGATGATTTGAAATCTATCCATTATCAAGCAACAGAATTACACTATATATTAATGATTTGGGGTTGTTTCTTTTCTAGAAGAAATAATCAGCTTCCTCTTCATGTCTTGCTAGGACAACAGCTGCAGATGAGATTGAGCTTCCATATTTAATACATTCTATTAACTTCACACATCCAAACACACACTCCCTCACTCCCTCACGCACCCCTGTGTCACATTATAGGTGAACAGGCCCTAATTAAAAGCACGTACCATCTGCTGGGGTGCGGCAGCAGAGTGGCACTCCACAGCCATCCTGATTCCTGTGATTGAAATGTGTTATTTATGAGCTCAAAGACAAAATACACTGCTTGGCTGGTGAAAGCTGCAATAGGAGCTGCATAGCACCATCTAATGGAACGAAGTACCACTGGCTAGTCATGTTTCTTCTTCCTCTCTCCTCAGTCTCCTCCCCCAATAATTTTATTTTTCAATCTTAGCCTTGGATTTTTTATGATACTGTTTCAGACAATTTTGTCTCTTGTGTTCCACTTTTATACAAGATTGGAAAGGGTTGTTGAAACATTAAACTAATTGGGGGGGGGGGGGTTGCAGCCTTTTGTTTCCTTCCAGTGCTACACACAGGGTTTTACTTTCTGTAGCAAAAGTGATACTGATGTGATGTGGTGGTACAGAATTGGAACACTATCGAGATAGATGAGCAAGATCAGTTTACTGCATGTCTCCTGCCCCTCCCAAAGACCCATGTAATGAAAGTATCCACTGCTCAGTCTGAAAAATTTATTTTAATATGGAAATTGGTCCTATTTGGGGGGGAGGGAAGGGCAGATGACAGTATACTACAGACTATGTGAAAGTTCTTTATTGTGTTGGAAAGAAAGGGCAGAATTTGGAGAAAGCTGCAGCTTTGGACCTTCCTCTCTGGAAGCAGAGATCTCTTCCAGCTTGCAGAAATAGTGTCCTGTAATTGCTTCTTAGTGGGGAAATGGATGAGGAGGTGTTGGACTGAGGGGTGAAATACACCTTGTCAGGAGAGGAAAAGGGTGACAGGGAAGGAGTCCTTTTTGTGTTGATTGGTCCATCAGTCTACCTTTGTTGACTGCTAAATTACAGCACTGCATCTAGTAGATATGTATGTTGTATTTAGTGTCTAGCTCAATGACCTTTAGAATATGCAGGTTGAGAATAGTCACGCAGATTCAAAATAATCTGGGAAATTTTCTGGTCCTTAGCCATTCTGTTACGTTCTTAAGATTTGCCATATCTATGCTGGGCATCCAACAGTATGGTTTCAGCAATAACAAGTGGTGAAGACTGGGCTGATACTTGAAATATGAAATTTTTCTACAGTAACCTCCAATACAACCACATTTTTTAAAATGAAAGGGTCTGGTCACTACTTCATCTCAGGCAACACAAAACCCTGAACAAAAAGATTTATGTCTAAAACTGAGCAATATATGTATATATTTATAGGTGTGTGTGTGCATTTTATTTTTTATGTCAGCATGTTTTAAAGAATGTTGAAATGTCATAAACCCCGGCACATCTATGAATACATGTCTTCTTATTGTTTGTGTTTAGAACATATGCCATCAGAAGGATAAGAGATGCCTTTAGAGAAAACAAGACCATAGAGGACTCTGAAAAAATAGAAGAGCTACTGAATAAAGCCAAAGCAAACCTAGAGGTTATTCAACGGCAGGTATGTTTATTTCTCTCATTATTTAATAGGAGCTTTCCACTATTCATTTAACTGTCTTATGCCACTAGAGATGGGAAAAATAGATCCTTGCTCAAAACATCTCTAAATGAACATCAGTTTTTGTCTGAGTTTGTTCTTATTTCCATCATAGGTTCACAAGGGTAACTGTGACACTCACTCCAAATAGTCTCACCACCTTCTGTTTGTTTTTTCCCATCTCCAGATACAGTGTTAGAATAGTAACAGAACAAGAAAATCCTGAAGTGAATTAATTGAATGCTGGCTACATGTGCCCAAACAGGGTCATAGATTTTTCTTTGGAAGATTTGAGTCACTGGCAATATTTTTCTTCAACCATGTCTGAGAAGCATTTATAGCATGTCTGTTCCTTCCACTAGTGACATGAAGTAGACTTTGTTGAACTTTGGATACTTTTTAACTTCTCATTCATACCTAGTGTCTATGTACAGTGACCACTAAAAATTGGAAGAAAGTAAGTTTCTATACATGAGCTCTCTATGGGCACTTGCAGTGCTTAAGCTGTTCCTCCTTGCAAAATCTGCGCTTGCTGACACCAATCAGAGCTCAGTAGTACTTTTATTAAACACTGAATGAATATGTGCACCTGCTCCTCCATGGTTTGTTTTAATATGAATCTTTAAACAACCAGCAGGTCAGTTAGATGGATTCTTATTTCAGTAGGGATCTGGGCCCTTTGTTTTGACAATTAAGTATGAGTACTTAGGTGCAAGTTAATTTTTTTGGAATTTCTTCTCCCAGGGACAGGTGTTGTTTTGTGCTACCATAGTTTTGCTATCTTTTTTTAATCCAAACACTGCTATTTTTTTATTTTAAGTGTTTCTCAAAGAAGCAATTTGGATTGGATTGTTGCAATGCAATTACATTTGAATGTTGGCGTGTTTTTTCTCAGATCTGTAGGTGATAATTGGCATTTTCAGCTCTTCTAATTCTTGTTTAAGATAAAGTCTTGCTAAATAAAAACTTTCCAGCTTTTTTCTCAGCAAAACATGGTTCTACTGATCTGAGTCCTAATAAGTCTGGAACAGATTTTAAAATAAAACTCCTCTTTCCGCTCTAAATCCTGTGTAAAGCCAGATTACCTTGTTTCTGTAGACCCTAAAAAAAAGATACTATTTGTCTAAAACAGACTCTTGACAGGCCAGATTCTTGTCTAGGGTGGGGGTCTTGCCTTGCACCTTTTATGAAGTTTTCTTTTAGCCTAAAGGTTATCAGTCAGCATCTTTCTGTTATGCATTTGTTACTGTGTCAGTGGGACGTAGCAGAATAATTCAGAATGGCCTCAGTTATTGCTAAGCCTGTAGGGTTTTGCATGTTTGCTTCAAACCTCAGCTATTTAAGGGGCTTTTCCAACATGAAAAACCAATTGCTAAAGTTGGTTCTAAATTGGATCACTATCATTCCATGTAAGAGTTTCAGAGAAAATATATTTGAAAAGCAAGGAATATTAAAGACACTAACACAACTTCACGTTTTTAATACTGCTAAAATAGTGAAACTTATGTTGAAATATCTCTTTAATGTTGCATTTCTAGATATTTCCCAGACAAAGTACAGTCATGCTGCATTCACTTTTGGAAGGGTTTATCTTACATGTTTTCAGGAGTAATGGATAATGAATGTTATTATACAGTAATATAATAGGTAATGGCACTTTTTAACAAAAAATAATCAAATAGAAGAAAATTATTTTACCAAGATAATTTTTTGACATGCATCCCTGCAAGAGTTGATTGTTTGGGTAATAAAGATTTTTTGTCCTAAAAAATTGAGAACTGTTGTGCTTTGCAGAACAGTTATGTTTTGGTGTTGTCTCACTTCCATCTGTAAAGGAAGAGATAAGTGTTGTAAAAATAGCAACACTGTCTTAAAAGCTTTTCATCAGGACTATTAAAAATCTGAACATCTAAGTTCATATTAATATTTACTTGCTGTCAAATTTCATTATGCTCTGTAGAAAAACATTCCTTCTCTCTCTTTAGTTGAAGATCTAAGTAATGAAGTCATCTGACATTATTAAGACTTTATATTTAAACCTAACCAAGCATAATATAAAGTGCTTTTATTTTTAAATGGAGAAACACTGAAGCAAACATGAGATCTAGCATACAGTTTTTTGCTAAGTTTGGGGTTTATTATGATGTGGTTCATCTTGGTATTGCTGACTTTTTCCTAGTATGTCAGTAGAAATTAAGTAAGATTCCTCTTTGCTGACAATTTTTTGTTACTCTAAAATCAAATTTATATTCACTTTACATTCTAATTTATGGTTAGTCAACAAAGTGACCATTCAAGTGTAAGGTTCATAAATAACTATTTGAATCAGCCTAGTGGGAAATGTGAAGCAGTGACAGATTACTGTCATTTTGTTCATGTCAGTCACTGTACAATTTGCTTGAGTGTTAAAAAAGTATCCTTATAATGCTGAAAAGCATGGAGGAACATTCATCTCCACCTTAGTCCTCCTCTGCTTATTATTGGTTTCGATTTTAAAATAGCCTGGCTAAAGGAAGGAACAACTCAGATTCATTTTAAACAGTGTTTTTAAAGATTTTGGTGTGTGTTTACTGTGTAAACAACAAAATTTTGTGATGTCTTTCCTGTAGAGAAGGGTGTTGTGAGAAATGCATTGTCACAAATAAGTTTGAAATAGAACGTTTTAAAAAGTTTTGAGGTGAAGTCTTGAAGTCATTTGAGGATTGTCATAACAGCCGTTCCCCAGCTATGCTAATATGATTTCATTTGTGAGTTTCTAATACTATTGCAGTATGATGGTGGTAGGAGAATTTGCACTGAAATGTACTGCTGCTGCTGAAATTTAAGCTTTGCAAAAGCCGCTTTGAAGATTGGCTAATACTGAGTGGTTTGCAGTTTTTTTTATGCCATGCTGTCTCTCAGGTTTTGAACTGAAAATATAATAGTGAAGTTCAAAAGCTGTAGTAGACCTGTGTGCTCTGATTAAAGCCTTGTTTTAATTTATAGGATATCTCATTCTTACGTATTCCTCTGTAGTGCTTTCTCCTCAGTTTTATATTGTAGCTAGAAACTGCCAGTCATCTTGTTGTCCAGCTAAGAAGGGATTATTTTGTTTTTCCTGGCAACTTTGAGCCTTTATTATCAATTTTACTGGTTTTAGCATCACACAACTACAGTACTCTTCAGTAAAAGAGTTTTAATATTTCACAGCTTTTTTTTGTCTCTTTAAATAATCCAAACTGATGAGAATCCTGGTTTGCACAAATCTTGGTCAGGGAGACAAGAGATGCACCATGAGTGTGCAGACAGTCAGGATGTGTGGGTCTGCTTCCTTTACAGATGGCTGGTCATCTGTGTTTTTTAAGGGAACACAAACTTTTCTTTTGAGTCTGAGATGCTTTTCTTCAGGCTTGACGTCTCTTACTGTTCCCTTCCAATGTGTAGAATGAAAGAATGTGGTGTTGAAGCATGAGACCTCAATTAGCCGGGTTCCGCTGATAATGATAAGTACTGAGTACTTGCCGCATTTTCCATGTTTGCAGCATGTTGTAGAGTACATTCTAATCCTTGAAACATTCATTGCTTGTAGTAACTTTAGCTCCATTTCTTTTAATGGAATGTTTCATGACTATGCCTTGATAAAAGCCCACATCATACTTAGTGTGAGATTTTGGTCTCATACTCTTACATTTCTCCATAGTCAAAATTACTAGAATGGTCTTGTTCTGAAACTTGTGCAAAGTAAGAACTATCCTTCTGGATCTTTTTTTTCAGCAAGCCAAGTTGCCAGTGCAGCTGTGTGTAGCCAAGTACTGTGCCTTCTTGAGATGTTCAGTAGCAGTATCTCATCTTAGCA
The DNA here is from genome assembly GCF_017639235.1 of Corvus kubaryi. Lineage (NCBI taxonomy): Eukaryota > Metazoa > Chordata > Aves > Passeriformes > Corvidae > Corvus > Corvus kubaryi. The sequence goes on from NW_024582057.1 coordinate 7,508,733, forward strand.
ATATTGTGAATTCGAGTAACACTTGAATGGAAGTGGAAATTAAACTGAATCAATGTACTAATACCGCACTCATATTATTATTGTTCATATTATTATGAATTGATGACAATATAGCCATAAGGAAACTTTCTGTTAATGAAAATAACATAAATATTAAAGCATGTTTAATAAATATTTGCAAGACAAGCAACTTCAATTATAGTTACTATTAAAAAATGAAAGGTAGAAGTACTACCCTAGTTTACTGAACCTGCTTTGAATTGATTGCTCATTCTTTGAGCAGCAAATATTCCAAAATTAGTAATTGTCAAGGTGTATGTACTTCTGGACTGAAAGCATTTTTTTGTTGAGTATTTGGAGGACTGGTACCAATTTACACAGTTGTGAGTTTGTATCTGAAGGAACTTACCAAACTTTTAAGAAATGTTCTGGGTATCTGAATAGGTTGTGCTTATACTGCAGAGCACTGTAGTAGGCAGGATGCCCTTTGCAGGAGAAGGTTGATTTTGAAAACTCTTGTTAGTATTAGTTTCAGGCTACAGGTCATATTTATATCAAATTTTAATGAATATGTAAGAAAGTTGCAAAATACTGTGTAATGTATTTCATTAAGTTGGCAGCAGTTTTGGGGCCAAGAGAAAAGAATAGCTGGAAAAGCTCTTTGAGTGCAAGGGACAGCACCACACTACTGTTCAGGAATGGGCATGGTATTGGCAACTCATGTTTTCCTGTTGGCAGACAATTCTGTTGAAGCTCTAATATGGTTTATTCTTACCAAGTTTGTAACTGCAAGGAAGTTTTAAAATCACAGATTATTTTACTGCTTTTCTTGAGAAGCTCTTTGAATTTTATCTCTTTTTTTTCCAGCTTCACAATGGCAAATACCAATTTCTCTACAAAAATACATATTTTTCTACCACAAAATTGTAGACTTACAGCTCTTAAGAGGATTGTCCTTTGGAACTTTGCTGGGGTTTTCACTTGTGTCATGTATTTTTATTTATTACTGTTGGATGTCATTTTCCAGCCAGGACAGAGCTGACATTACACCCAGAGAACACTTCTTACCTCTCGAGCCATTTAGCTATAGTTAAAGCAAGTGTAGACAGAGTAAAGTTTTCAAATGCCTCATTCACAGCAGAAGAGCAGGAGGTGAGTGGCATAATCAAACAATGGACAAATATCCAGTAAAACAGTTTTATCAAGTCACTGCACGGTATCTATGAACTACCTATAGACTTCTAAATCCTTGGATTGGCAGCTGCAATGTAGAAAATGTTTGGCATGAGCCTCTTGCACTTCTCTTGCTCCTAGCCTGTTGTAGTACTGGGAGTAAGTTTTTAATTGCTTTACCACATCATGAATTCCCACTTGTTTGGTTCCTTACCTGCAATTACCAAAATTATGCTGGAAGCTTGTGGCAAAGCCACAAATTGAATTCAAATCAGCTGACTTAGGGTTTAGAAGCCACTAGGGGCATTTTACTGTCTTTGTTGGGGTTTTTTTTATTTAATTTTTTTAAAATTTCAGAGCTCTTTGGGGTGATATTTTTAGATATTTTCTTTACCTTGAGGTTGTTTAAATCCTTTTGTTATGTTCATGTTTGATTTACTTTACATGTGGTTTGAAAACTTCAAAGGGTTAAAAACAGTAGCCTGCCAGGAAGAATATGATTAAGAAAGCAACAGAAATCCTTAACATATATTAAAATTCAGTGCTCTTGACTTAGAAAGAGGCACAGATGCAGGCAAAGGAATGTATAACATAGGATGGATAATACCTGTCTTTTAGTAAACAAAAGAAAGCTTGAAATTTGAAGTGGGGAAGCAGTAAATTCAGAGCTATACTGGTTTTATATTTCAGTAGGAGAGTAAATATATTCTATGTACAGTAAACATCCATAAGGTTTTAGGGGTTGAAAGGAGGAGGAACAAAGAAAAAGGTGTTGTAGGAGTGACTTTGAAAAAGGTTTGGTAAATTTAAACAGAAAACCACTGAATCAGAACTTGTCATTTCACAGAACTTGTTAGCAGTGAGGTCTGCTTTGGCCAGCTTTTCCAAATACCTTTTTCATCTTGGTGTGTAGGCTAGCTTTGGAGATGTGCAACATTGGAACAGATGCCAAAAGCCCGGAGCTGTCATATCAGCTTAATTTCTGGCATCTGAGGGCGCAGGAAGTGTAATAGACATTTTACTCGTCTTCAGGTGGCATGGCTCTCCAGGTTACACCTGTGCGAGTCTCCAGAGCAGTGTTACTCCTTAGGCTTTCATTTAACTCTCCTGATGGAGAACAAGATTGTGTTTTCACAAGTGATTTGCTTCTGTTCATTCTGCTGACTAAACTACAAGTGGCAGGTTCTGTCTGCAGTATTAAATACCAAAGTAGACTGTGCATTGAAAGTAACCTTTAGACTGCCAGCAGAGGCGATTCAGAGGTAGAATGAGGCTTTGTCTTTCTGATGTAAGAGCTTAGGGTAAAACGCAGCATTTGATGTATGCAGTAAAGTTTCCTAAAAATAAAGACTGTTGGGTGTGGGCCAATGCATTTAAAATACTGTAATTATCTGTCATAAAGAACTGTGATTATTTTTGTTGCATGTACTTAATGTCTAATCCAGTGAGGTTGGAACCTTATCATAAATAGTAGCAGTAGTTATATAATACATTCAGAGCTGTGAGCACCTGATGTTATGCACAGATGAGGGCTGTCTGAAGGACAGGAGAAGGACTTACTTTCTACTGAGCAATTCAGCGTGGCAGTATGTCACATCCAATAAAGCAAATGCTGGGTGTAAACTTCCACATGGAAAAGAGTAAGTTTTATCAGCCTGTCTGGTCAGTAGCTCCTTGAAACAATTAGGAACTCTAACCATTCTGTGCTGAAGAAAGCTCCAGAACCAAGGAAAGATCACATTTCAGGCAGATGTGTCCCTCTGCCATTTTCCCCTTTGTGCTTTGCTGTGTTTGGTGTCTCAAGAGCTTCAGCCCAGGGTGTAAATGAATATGGCCCTTAGGGGTGGCTGTTGCAACAAAACTTCAAGGAGGCTTTTCCGAATGTGGTAACAGCAAGTGTGTGTGTGTCTTAGTGCAAATAAAAAATACTGTCAAGAGAGGGAAAGTAGAAATAAGTTCTGTAGTTCTGATCACAGCTCAAATGACTTCTGCTGTTTCTAATCTGACTGTGTGATCTTGCTTTGATGCCTGTCAGTCTGGTTTGCAGTGGTGCCCATTGAGGGAGGGTTTGAAGATTGAGTTTCTCTCATTAAAGTGTATTAACCTTTGAGCAACTTCTTGTCTTTCTTGCTGTGTGATGTCTGCTGCAGAGCAGAACATTTGTGGAGGCTCTCTTTTTTACTGAAAAGGAGAAGTATGGCAATCCTGCATGTTATTTATGAAACGTATAACCTTTTGGAAGCCTTGTGTATGTATTGTGACTTATATTCACATCAGAATATTGATCTCTCATGAGAGTCCCTTCTCAGGGGACAAACCAGTTTTAAGTGCAGCTAGACCTTGAGGAAATTAGAGGGATTGTTGTTTTGAGGACTTCTAAAAAAGGGAGAGAGACAAAAGTGCTGTTATTAAAACAGTGATCTCTTGATCTCTCATCGTTTGCTGGTTGGTTTTTAATCTGTTGTAGTTTTATTTCTTTTTTCCTTGGTGTGAAAACTTTCCATCCTGATTTTGTACTGCTTATTGAAAGGAGACACTGTCAGATTCATTGGCACTGCAACTGACCAGGCATGCTTCCCTCCAGGAGGAGCTTTGGCACATTTGCCTGGTGCCCCTGATCCCCACAACAGTGTTCTGCTGCCCTTGAACTGCAGTCTGTAATTCAGGATGACAGTGTTGGTGTTGGCACCCTCACTATCTGACAAGTCACCTGCTCCCGTAGCAGTGGTACAGTGGGTTTTTTTAATGACATTTTCCCCAACCCCCCATGCTCAATCATCAGTCTCTCAGCATATTACAATTTCAGTTTTTCCATTTACAGCTAACAGAGGGAAGAGGAGGCATTTTAGCTCCTCCTTAAGCTACTTGCATTCTTTTCTGGCTTTTCAGATGAACATTGCTTCTCCCCACAGCACACTGAAAATATGTTTTAAATTTTTCCCCTGCCACTCTAAATCAGATGCCTTTTTTTTGTTTCTTCCACAGATAGTTTTTCAAGTCTAAAGAATTTACTCTTTTCTTCATTCTCAAGATAAGGGCAGTCTGCAAAGAGTTCCATTTGCCTTATTTGCTCCAAGAATCTGGTTTCATGAGTGCTTTTTATTTCCACATCTTATTATCATTGTGCTTCTTCTGTTGGTTGTCACTAAAACTTTTCCATTTTTCCAGTTTCAAAGGTGACACTTGCTTTCTTATTTTAATATTGCGTGACAAAATGAAAGCTGTTTTTACAATCTTTCAACATTAACTGTCATTTAACAAAACTCTGAAAGAAACAGTTGCTTCAAAAAAAAGTCCTCGTCATGTTCCTTTGTGTCTGGTATGTCTGCATATATTGTAATCATCTGGGAGTCCACTGAATGCCCCTGTGGGTTATCATAGCACCAAACATGATCTCTGTCACCAGTAACATTTGACTGAATTTGCAACCAGGTAAATCCACAGTGATCTAGTTCTATTTTGACAATAAACATATGTGTGGCCTTCACATAAAAGCTCTTTCAAGCAAAATAGCTTTATCATTGATGTGTTGTTTTACAATTTTATCTTTTTTGCAGTAATTCATATTCTGTCTATAGTGTCTCCGTAGTAAGCTGCTTGTATTTGAGGGAAATGTGTTTGATCCATGAAGTTGTGATGAAGGCCAGGCTTAGGGAAGAAAGTTGCTAGACTCCAGTTGCAGCATGTCTGATCAAGCCCTTGGAAGTTTAGGCAGGGAAAGCTGTTTTCTAGACGAGAGTGTAGAGTGAAGTTTAATTAGTGTTTACGCAGTCTCCTTGGTACTTGGTGCATTGCTGCTGTCTTTAGCTTTGTGCTTTCTGAGGTGAGCCTAGGTTTTTTTTGGCCATTAAGAGCTATAGCTGCAGTGCCCTTCATCTTCGTGACAGGCATTATGCCAGTACATTAATTCTGAAAGCAAGTAAAAAGAAGAAGAAAGAAGGAGCCCAAAGTGTTCCAGTCACATTTAAATCACAATTTGGCTGATTCCTGTTGTTATGCTTTCTGGGGTATGTCAGATACATGCTTCCCCTCTGAGGTATGTGCTGCCTGAACGTCCTTCCTAGGCTGTTTGCTTGGCAGGAAGTGAACCATTCCTAAGCAGAGTTTTGAACTCACCGTTATAATTTTGTCACCAGTAGGAAGTGCATGAATGCGTAGTTTAAAACAAAGATCTGCTGTTTATGCTGTAAAAAGAAGGTCTTGTCCCTCATCAGGGCAGTTTTTGAATATTGCAGTGTAGTGGCTAAATAATACATTCATCGTTTTTCTTCTGTGAGCATAATTGACTTGCTAAGCAGTTGGTTTGATAATTCTTAACCATATTTTTGCCCAACTGTGGGGTTAATGAGGACATTATGTGACCTAATCACTTAGCCTTTCACATTAATACAGATCTTGTTTGTAATTCTCCTGATTTTGTTGTTGACCCAATGCTTTGGTTCTGTGTTCAAATTATCTTAATTTTAAATGAAAATACTTCTTGTCTCACAGAAGTCTAATTTCTATGCACATTTGTTAGTAGTGAATACTTAGTGGGAGTGATTACTCTCTAACTGCTCGTGCCAGTATACCTCTGGGAGGTTAATCAATCTTGTGCTTTTTAATTGACATCAATAATGTGTTTACATTTATCAATATTTCTTAATTGTCAAGTTAGAACTGTGGAACTTCAATAATAAATCATGCCAGTGGTTAACTTCATACATTAGATTTTTAAGAGTCTCCTTAAGCAGTTTGACATGTTGTAAATTGCTTTTAAAATGATGTATGTATACTCATGGGGGAAGAGGAGAAAAAATTTGGTATGCCAAGTTGTGCTGTCAAATAATACTGCAGAACTGGCACATTGACAGTAACATACCTTTACCACATGTAGGATATGCTTTATGGGCAAAAAAAGGGAGTAAGTCTTTTCAAACAGCTTGTTTTATTACTAATAATTTTGTGACTATGACAGTACTCATACATTTGTTGCGTCGTCCCCAGGGACTTGTCAGGGCTGGGACTTTTTCCATTCCCTCAGCTGTACAGGCAAGACAGAGGACAGAGAGAATTACTGGTTCTACTGCTCCTCTGCAGAAGTAGCAGTGAGCTATGGAAGATCAAGGCGTCCTGATTTTGATTGTGCATTTCACCAATGTCCTTAAAATATTGAGGTGGAAATGAAGGCGGCAATCTCTAAATATAAGCATATATTTAAAGACTTGGGTGCACAGGGAACGAAATTATTTGCCCAGATTCACAAAACATGCTTACAGTAGGAATTAAGGCATGATATTCCAAGTCTTACAACACTGTCTATCTCAGAAGGTATCCCTTCATCATCTACTTCACTCTCTTCTCTGCTTTAAACCCAAGCAGCAGTATTCTGAAGAAGGAAATCTGCATAGACAGAAAGCTGCTGACAAGCTGACAATGTGGTCAGGATGCTGACCACATTGTGTCAGTCTTACCATGTTTTATGGGCTACATCAAAGACAGTATAAACTAAAAACCATGCCTAATGAGCAGTGAAGAAACACTTAGAAGTTGATGCTGTTTTCTAGGTAAGTGAAAACCAGTGTGAACACCAGGAACATCAAGGCTGGCTTTTATTTGAAAAGACTAAGTATTAAATATTTCCAGTTTAGTCTAGCAGCCATTTTGTTGACTTCTTGCAAATGTCGTAAGACATAAATTAAACCTCTCCCTCCTTTTTTTGAATGAGGAAGATTGATAAGAAATAGCTATTAAACAAAATTACAGTAGTTACCAAATCCAAGAGCATTTAAAGCAAGTTTGCATAATCAATGTCTTTTGAAGGATAAAGCAATTCACAGGACAAATCCATTGGCACTTTGTTTAGCATGGCAGATTAAGTACTTTTGTGTTGCATGTAGAGGGCTTTGCAGTAGATTGCTTGTGTGAATAAGTGATATTTCATTTCAAAAGCAGACATCCTGGAGTGCAGCTGGTATGACTCCTTAGCCCAGCCACTGCTGCACAGGTTCTGAGCTAGAGGTCATTCGCATCCGTGTCTAGAAGGGTAAACTTGGATCAGTGTATGAATGTGTGAATGAACACAAGTCTCTAAGAAGTGGTGACCTTTCAGCAGCATTCAAATTTTATTTGTGCTTTTGGTTTCAAACCTACTAAGGTACTTGAGATATGTATGAAAGTAAATTTAGTGTGGCTATGTGGTAGGTTGACCCTGGCTGGACACCAGGTGCCCACCAAAGCTGCTCTATCTCCTCAGCTAGACAGGGGAGATACAGGGAAAATACAATGAAAGGTTCATGAGTTAAGATGTCAGGGAGAGATCACTCCCCAATTACCCTCATGGGCAAACCAGACTCGTCTTGGAGAAATTAGTATAATTTATTACCAACCAAATCACAGAAGGGTAATGAAAATTAAAACCAAATCTTAAAAACAGCTTCCTTCCACTCCTCCCTTCTTCCCAAGCTTAAAATTACTCTCTTTTTTTTCCTACCTCCTCGTTGCAAAGGATGGGAAATGCAGTCTAAGGTCAGATCATCACACATTGTCTCTGCTGCTCCCTCCTCCTCAAAGGAAGCTCCTCACACCCTTCCCCTGCTTCACTGTGAGGTCCCTCCTGCAGGAGACAGTCTTTTCTGAACTTCTCCAGTGTGAGTCATTTCCATGGGCTGCAGTCCATCAGGACCAGACTGCTCCAGCTTGTGTTCCTCAGAGGGACACAGATCCTGCCAGCAAACCTGCTTCTCTCCACTGGTCCTGAGGTCCTGACAGGAGCCTGCTCCAGTGCTTCCCATGTGGTCCCAGCCTCCTTCAGGCATCTGCCTGCTCTGGTGTGGGGTCCTCCACAAGCTGCAGGAGGATCTCTGCTCCGCCATGGGCCTCCCTGGGCTGCAGGGGCACAGATGCCTCACTATGCTCTGCACCCTGGGCTGCAGGGGAGTCTCGGGTCGGGCACCTGGAGCACCTCCTGCCCCTCCTTCTGTACTAACCTGGCTGTCTGCAGTGCTGTTCCTCTCACATACTCTTATTCCTCTCTCCTGGATGGAATTGTGCAGGTTTTCTTTTTTTTCTCCCAGAGGCACTACCACTGCTGCTGACCTTGACCAGTGGCAAGTCTCTCTTGGAGCCAGCTGGCATTGGCTCTCCCAGACACTGCAAGAAGCTTCTGGCACCTTCTTAAAGAAGCTACTCCTGTAGTCTCCCCTCTACCGAAACCTTGCCACAGGCTGTTAGCATGAAGAACATAAAATCTTGTATGAATTGAGTTCAAAAAAAATTATTTTTATTCACTGTCCTCCACAAATGCCATCATAGCCTGAAGTGTAGGTAAAACTAGTTCAGTTGTCAGGTTTCCTGGTACTTTGGAGGAAGACTGAAATAGCTGCTTCCAGGTCATCAGGTGGGATGTGTTTTCAAATATAAGTGGGCCTGGTACAGGAAACTTGTGTTTCAACCTTCTTCCTTTTCTCAGACATCCTACATTGAGTGCATACTGGGGAAACTGAGAAAGTAAGGAGTGTAATGAATATCCATAATGTATATTCTCATAGGCTGAAAAGAGAGGATGACTCTTTTGTTCAGAGGGTAGCTGAGCAGATTGAAAGCAAGTATCTGGACTTCTGTTCCCACATTTGTGCTGACTAATATGGGTACTTGAGAGCTCAAGGTACTCCGGAAGTCACAAGAATGTAAGCTACAAAATTATGTAAGGATTCAAGAACATGAGCTTTTTCTCTCTATTACAGTTTCATATTTGAATAAGATCAATACAGTGTAAAAGTAGAACTTGTGGTCTTTTGCATCTTTTGGTAAAGTACAGGCCATCTGTGATTCTGTTCTTTCCTAAATCTTCAACTAAAAGGAGAGTAACTTTATGCTGCAAATCTGTGGGGAGTACTTCCTTCAGGAAAGCTGAAGAGCACTGTGGAGCTTCACAGTGCACTTTATATTTTTCACCGGTGCTTAGCATATGCATCTCCTGTTGTAAAGCTAAAAGCTTTGAGTAGAGCAGTGATGGGGCTTAAGAAGTACCCAGTAACCATCGCCACATACAAACAAGGAGCCTTTCATAGAAGCACAGAATGGTTTGGGTTTGAAGGGACCTTAAAGATCATCTAGGTCCAATCCAAGCCCCCTGCCATGGGCAGGGGCACCTTCCACTAGAGCAGTGAGGCTCAGCTGATCAGAATTCAGTGGTGGTACTTTAGTTTCAAATGTTTGTAACAGTCTACAGTTAAGAATTTATTTTTTAAAAACACTACACAACTTATGCTTTTGTGTGCAAGTCAGTAGTCAGTTCATACCTGGCCCCCCTGACAGGAGGACAGTTGTTCTGGAAGTAGTGACAGATAATTCAGTCAGGATCAGGTCACATGTTTTGTCTATCCATGTAAGATAGTTAAATCCAGCTGCACAGTGCCTTAGTTTCATCAGTGCTGCTTGATTTTGCTTTTTTTGTTTTTAACTTTTTTTTTTTTTTAAGTTCTTTATTTGACTTACTGGCTAAGGTTTTTTAAAATGTAAATAGCGGCCTTGTACCTCTAATACAGAGTGCTGTGAAGCTGAGAGGAGAGCCTGACCTACTCTTATGAAAGAAAACAAAATTGAGAAAGGGTGGAACATAGGAACAGAGAGATCCAAGGTTTCCCACAGTATTGTAATGGATATGACCTTTAATATTGAGGCCTTTGGATCAAATTTCAGTTGGCATTAAAATTTTCTAATAAATTCCCTGCTGAATCTCGGAGTTTTTTTCCTCAGTAAGGTCATGATAAAGCAAGTGCTGTCTGTGCTATTGTAATTGCTCTCAGCAGGCTGATAATGTTATAGCAGAGAAGTACCAGCTATTGTGCTTTTATTTCTTTCTTCAAGCACTCTCCTTCTTACATGCTTGATCCTCCTGCTCTCAGGTCTACCCTAAGTAGGAAGTGAAGCTGTTTTAAATGCCATTTCCTTCTAATTTTGACACGTTTTTATAGTAACGCTTTCCTGAGTCCCTTCAACAAAGGGAATAAAAGTATAGCCTGTCTTACTGCAGAATAATTGGAGGCTTGTATTTCCTTTCCTTAATTTTCACCCGAATATACTTTAAATTCAGCCTCTTCAGTTCTTAAAAACTGGTATTCCTAAACATGCAATGCTTAGTTCATTTTAGCTTAGTGGTTTTAGAGTTGTGGAATAGATGCACAGCTAAATGAGTTTCTCTTAGACGCATAGGGAGAAACACTGAATACTCACAGTACTGTGGTTTTTTTAAAAAAATTACGAACCACATCTCACCACAGTGAGGCAGTTGTAGTTTGAGTCCTACACCACATCTTTTGCAACTTTCGGGAGAGTGTTGTTATGTTTCTTGTATGAGTGCAAATTTATGCTTAGCATGCCACTGGTAGATCTGTTACTGCTGTATTGGAGGTAAATAATTCCCCGCAGAGTGCTGTGCTCGTGGTTCTCCCTGAAATTCCATGTGACTGAGAGAGACCCAGTCGGGCAACTCTGCATGAGTTTCCAGATGCAACATCCTCCTTTTCAAAGTCATACAGTCTGTCAAAAATGTCAGCTTTCTGTCTGTAGTGGTGCAGCTGTGTGTATCATAGCTGGTCCTTTTTTAACAAATGAAGAGATATCTTAGAACTCTGTAACTAGATCGCATGATGAGGCCGTGATGGGCCAGTCTTTTAGGTCTGGGGCTAGGTATGCTTTTTTTTAACTGTGAACACAAAGTAATACTTAATGTTCCTCAGCATAACTGGTAGCTCAGGCCTTTGCTGTTTCAAAGGCCCAACCTGGACCAACCATTCTTATTTGATTTCCAACACCTTAACTGGTTTCAGACTCCCCATCTCCACCCTCCTGGTCCATCATCTTTTTGCACTGTCTTTCTCTGAGGCCCAGAATTTCTTACCTAAAGTGTCGTTCACAGACACATGTGTGTGTCTCCAGCTAGATGCAGGTATTTACTGTTCAGTGCCCGTGGCATTCGCTGCTGCTAAAGAAACCAGTCTCGGTGCAGAAGAAAATTACTGGTGTGGATATTCCACTGCTTATGAGCATAGTCAGCCAACATATGTTCAGTGGGATATGTCCTTTTGCCCACATGCAATTGGTTGGAAATTAGGAGCAAAAAAAGATGTTTTACAAAGGTAGTTCCAGCTCTGAAATGCATTCAGCTGTATTCTGCCCACCTTCAAACTCCGTGGCAAGCACAATTGATCAGGGCTACCCCAGAGCATGTGGACAGTTTTGATATTTACATAGTGCTGCTTGCATACCTGTGCTAAGTCTGCTTCAGTAATTAAAGGCAACAGATGATGATCTTCAGCTGTAACATTTCACCTGCTTGGCTATTTCTCATCATTTCTTCTCTTTTTTTAACTGCTCTTGATGTCTACTCTCAGCAATGGATCATATGGTGCTGGCAGGATGTATACCACATTGCCAGCATGTTTGATGAACTTATGTGAGAAAAGCCATCGTTTCTGCAGTGTGTGGAGTTTCTCCCAGCCAACATGCAGGCATGTGAAGGGAGATCACTCCTGATCAATAACTGCCCGTTGCTTTTTACTTAGGACATACACATTTTAATTTATATATCCTGCTGCTGCCAGAGGAAACTAATTTCCAGCACCAGAGATGCAACACAGCTACTTTAAAGCAGAATGGTCCTGAGGTGGAATGATGTTACTGACCTGAAACACTTCAAAAAGCTTGATTCTGAAGCCTGCTGTGGTTTGAGCTTGCAGTTGCTGAGATAGGTTGACACTGCTCTGAATCATTGTGAGACATGATCAGACTGTTGCTTTATAAATTAAATAATGAAGCATTTATGTGTGAGAGTTTCTACTGTAATTGGTAGTTAGACTGTGCTTTGAAAAGATCAGAGTCTACATCACATGATGGTAGGTAGGATCTGGAATTTGTTTTGCAAACTTGACTTTTAGTCATAGAGACGTGAAGTCTTCCAAAATCCAGGTTTGATTTATAATACTTCGTGTATTAACTGTAGCAACAGAAGCGAATAATCAAATAGCCCTTTGGGTAGCATAATTTTTTTCAACTAAACTAATAATCTGGCTTGAGTTATTTAGATAAAAGCTTCTGTGGTTGAGAGAGACTTTCCCTTAGTTTTTCTGTAGATCTCAACTGTGTAGAAGTGGTAAGTTTCTTTGAAGGATTTTGATAAAGCAGCAAAAATAAAACAAAAATTGGCATCCTTGCCAATTCTTGGCAATTTACATCTATGAGTTGCCATTGCCCTGGGACTTCTGAAGTGCTGTATGGATTGTGATAGCATTTGTGAATCAGTCTGCTTTCAGATGTCAAATGGCACATATTTAACGTTTTAAAATCCTGCCACTCTTGCAAAAAGTTCCAATTCAATATACCAATTTTACCCTGGCTATTACAATCATACCTCAAACTGTGCAATTTAGGATATGGGATATCCCAGTGTGGGATATGAATTCGGTGGTGAAGAAAACTCACTGCAGTCAACATCTGGGGTTTTTTTAAATCAGTGTTTTTTAATTTTTCTAGGCAGAATGTCCCTTATTGTGGTAAATAATAGAAAGTTTCATCTCCCTTGCACAGAATGTAGGAGTTGAGTAGATTTGACTGTGATATTTTGTCCTGAATTTTAGCCTGTAATATTATTACATTATTTATAAAAATTCCTTTCTTTACTACTCTCAGTCTCTAAAGAGTGGTGTTCATAGCTTACTGCTGTGAACCCATCAGGTCAGAACACTTTTGTAATAAAAACCATTAAATACTTCCCAGTCCCATGTAAAATTTTTCAAAGAACTGAGAACTTGTTCTCATGATTTAACCCAAAGAATCTTTCAGTGCCATTTCTTTGGAGTGAAAATAGGAGCATTTCAGATTTCTGTTTGATTTTCTTTTTATAGTGTTGGATAAGCAGGGCAGTTGGTAGAAATCACATCAAGGGGGTGAATGGAAATTCTGTGTTACTGAGATCCATTTAAGTAATATCTGTTCTGGAGATATTCCTATATTAAAAGAATCAATTGAATATATTTCTGATGTGGAAATACGTGGGGTTTGAATAGATAAGGCAAGCTATCAAGTCCTGCATCATATGATCCACTGGACTTTTACCTTTGGTTTCATGGCATGACTGTTAATCCTGGGATCAATCGGAAGGTGAAAAGCAAATACAGCTGTAAACATTCACAGAATTTTTGTATACTCAATCCTCATAATGAAAAAGACTGCATACAGAGGTTTTATCTCCCCTGGAGTTGTTCTTGCAATTCTTCTCATATCTTGAATGGCTATGAGTAGTCTGTCCTTATTTAGGTGCTGTACTATGCTCTCCTTTCTTTTGGGTGCTCTGTGTATGTGCTCATCCACCTCTAGCTGATTTTAAGCCTTTATCTTGAACCTTACTCTTCTTCAATCCATGCTTTAAAAGAAGTTGTTTAAAAAAAAAAAAAAAAAAGCCGGAAGAGCAATTTAGGGTCAAAAGAAGATTTCTGTAAGAGGCAGAACTGTAAGTGCTGAAATAGGAAACCACATCTGCCCTGATCCAACTGGCTGTTCTACCAGTCTATGTCTCTGGGTCACATTTGTATTGGTTTTGGATCAAGTAAGATAACAAATGCCAAAAACCAAAGAACAGGAGAAGGAGCTGATGACATTTCTTGCATTAGTTTTCCTGCTCTCTATTATCACATTCAGGAGACTGTGACTCAAATGATGCTGAAATGCTGCTTCCAATATCCCATTGAGATAAAAATCACACCCTTAATAAAAATCTGTGCTGTACTGTGTTGATATACTAGGCCACTTTTAGAAACATGGTTTTTTGTCAAATTTTTAGATGGGTTTTAGATGAGATTCAGATTTTGGAGGTATTAGCCTGTTTTAAAAGCCATTATTGTTGTTTATCTGATTGTGAAAGCAACAGGAAATTTTGGGAGGCAGGAATGGAAATACCACTTCTTAAAGATTTGTTTGGATTGTGAGACTAGATATTTAGAATTATGCATTTCCTTGCTCTTGTGGTAAGTACAAAAACACACTAAACTTGTGGTTTCAAGGAACATTTAATCTATTCTTGTTAGCAGACTGTCCTCCTGTGCCGTAGATATCAACACATGTATTTTGGCTTGTTTCTACCATTTGTTACTAACTGAACTAAAATACAAGAAGCTTCCACTTATGTATCAGGAAGTACGAGACAGGCAGCAAAGCAATTCCAGCTGCACGTGACAGTGAATGATACCAAAAGTACAAAGCAGTGATTCAGGGAGCTGCTCCCCTCACCTTGACAGTTTTCCTGCTTCCCTGCCCTGCAGAAGGCTGCACTCCTCACGTGGTCCTGCACCTGCTCTCTCCAGCACTTCTCTGGAGGGAAGAGGGAGCAAGTTGTTACTCCACAGTTAGAGCCAGCGAGTGTCTCTGTATCCCAGGGCTTGGGCATGGGATGTTGGGGGCCTGTACCATGCACAGGTAGGAAGGATGAAGAGGATGTCAGTACCACATTGTATTTTGCACGAGGGCTGCCCTTTCTTGTTTCCCTGTGTGATGAACTTCTTGTTCCCCCAGGGACCACACCAGAGGAATGAAGGAAATTCCCCCTCATGACAGCTCTACCTTGCAGCCTCCTTGAGACCTAGAACCGGGAGTCCAAACTATGCAATAGTCCTACAGTTTTTAGTGATTTCATGATTTTTTTTTTTTTTTTTTTTTTTTTTTGGCAGGGATATTGTGGAAGATTCAGGTGTTCTTTTCTATCTAAAACATGTATTAGAGGTTTTTGCTATAATCGTTTTCAGTATTTTGTGGGTTTAGTATCTTTATGAATTATTAGTGCTAGTATTTGATTGCATTAACCATTAGCTAAACTCAGACTTTCTCTTCATCAGAAGTCTTTTGGAAAACAATGGCTAAGACGTGTCATGCCTTCATCTCCCCAGAATTTTCAAAAGCATCGTAAGAGACAGTTACATGTTTGCTGCGTAGTCCTTTCTCATGGAAACACATTTCTTTCAAAGCTGTCTTTGAGCACTTACTAAAAGGCACAAACAGGTGGTGTTGTAACGTTCTTCTTATTAAATAATTTGAGGATTTTTTTACCTGTGGTACAAATAGTTGTTGGTGTAGTCTTTTCATTTGAAAGACTGAAACCCACATTTAAGGACAGTGTTTCTGTAATATAACTTCAGATCAACTACAGATATTTTTGCAGTAACCTATACTAAATGGTAGTCACCATTTAGTTAAAAAAAGGGATGCACAGAGAGCAATGTCATGGCTAGAAGGACATGACGCTGGAAAAAAGGTCTGTCCTGAGATTAAAGAAAACATTTAAGTAGCATTAATGAAACTTAGCAAGGGTAAAGTAGTGTAGTCCCTTTGCCCTATAACTGAGTGAGAAAGCGCCATATATTTATGCTTGTTCTCTTTTGGATATCCAAGAAACTTGCAAAGGTTATGAGATAATCAAAGACAAGAATTTTTGAAAAATGACCTCTTATTCTGGTTCTGCCAGATACTTCAGTCATGTAGAAAATCATTTATGTGTGTTATTTTTACCTGTTGTCTTGGATTCTCCCTTTTTTAAAACAGGTAATTCTTCACTTGTATGTATAACAAAGTTGGTTTACGGCTCACTTAATATGAAAATGCTTTTTGATGTGGGTTGCCATGAATATATTTTTCATTTAGGAAACGCCTTTTAGATTTTCAGCTTTACTTTAGAGAGTTTGCAATTGTTTGGACACAAAGTTCATTTGAGATATTGTGAATAAGAAGGAAATTAAAGCATTGTAAAGCGTACTGTTAGAAGAATGAACAGTATCTTACAATTACCACTGCACAGATAGTGTCAGGCTAGAAATGTTATTCATTCTCCAGTTGATCCCACATGTAAAGTTAGTTTTCAGTTCACCTCAGTCAGAAGGGATCTGAATCTTGCTTCCATACAATGTTTTGTACCTGAGGTTTCTGCACTCGTTATCAAAGGATGCTGTACACCTGGGCATTAGGTATCTGTCTAGCCTTATTATTCAGTACAAGTAAAGTGTATTATGCCTCTGCAGAAAATTGAATCCACCTTTTTTCCCACCAATTTAGCTTTCATTGCACTAAGAGAATTTTAAAGTGTTTGCTGTTATTTTATATATCAGTTTTTCAGTGTATCTCTTTGTATTGTGTGTATGTAAGGGGCAAGCGATATTTTGTAAACAAAATTTGATGTTTAAATTTTGTTGATTGCACATTGCAATTAATTCTTCTGGAATTTGATGGAGTTTTTTGGTTTTTTCTGCTTTTGTTAGAGTTGGGTTGTTTGTGGGTTTGGAGGGGGAGGGGGGCTGGTTGTTGTGGTTTTGGTTTTTGTGGGTTTCTTTCTGTCCTGCTCTTTATACGTCATGTTTTCATTAATTTTACTTATCATACTATGTCAAGACACCTGCAGGACTGGAGCATTCTTTAAATCCAGGAGCTCTTTTTTTCTTACTCTTTGAGCTTCATTGGACACTTAAACAGTATTTTAAAGCTGCAGCAAAATTTCTGTAGTTTTAGAAAAAAATTTTTGGTTGTTGACAGTAATTTTCTGTGTCTGGCTATGAAATTCCTCCAACTTTCTGCCCCTAACATGATGTAAATAGATTCAGGAACTGGTGTATATATTGGAGATATCTATATTTATCAACAGAGAAATCACATTTTTAAAAAACATTTAGGAAAATTACTGGATCTTTTTTTGAAGGACTATAGAAATAGTATGTAGATTGGCAGAAGCACCTGTGAAAGAGTGACAGGAAGTGGCAGAAACACTTTCTGTTTCATTGGAAGGCCTAAATGATTGGCTTAACAGAAAAAGCAAAAAGCATTTGTAATCTTTTTTTAGGCTACATGACATTCTTCATTCTCAAAAGGCTGACTCTTTACTGTCCTATGACATCCTGGTGTTTAGCATAGTAGTGAGACTCTGAATTCTTGTAGACCCAATTACAGAAAGTCAGGTAAGTGGCATTTTTCTTCATTATATTGCACAGCTTTTAAGTTATACACTGTTGCCCTACAGACACACTGTAAAACTTATGTAGGAGAAAAGCGCAATATAATAATATTAAAAAGCCACTTACCCACCTTCCTGCTTGTGCAGCCAATTCCATGGCACATTCCATGCATGGTGTGGGGATGAAGCCCCTGTACCGTGCACACTGGGGCACACAGCTGGTTGAGAACTGAGTCAGTCTTTTCTTCGTGTATCTGAGGCACAAAAGGACAAACACAAGGGCAGCTGTTACTCAGCTTTTGAGCACTGAGAGCACTGGTTTGCTTTGGTGCTCTTCGACCATTGGTGTTCAAACTCAGGTTTTCTTAAGGCTGAAGGCCAGGAAGGCTGGGTGACATAGGCTGGAAATCACTGCAAAGCTATCCTGATCTGCTAGTGCCAATACCCTTTTCCACTGCCTTATCAACAAGCATCATCAGTGACTCATTTAGCTTACAGAACTAAAAGCTGCTCTTAACAGTAGTGTCTTGAGGACTTTGTTTTTGGTTTTGTTCTGTAACTGTGTTCCAGTAACAAAGAAACTTTACAGCAAGGGCTACTACAAACTGAGGATAACACTATTGTATAGCTACAGAAGGAGCTAGGGAGCTTGAGCAGAAATAATGTTACATAGTTTTATTGTTCTGCAAACAATTTCCAAATACCACTATTGTTTAAAAAGCAAATTCTATATCTGTAAATGATGCAGAGCAGAAAAGCAATGTTTGATTTGATCGTGGTATGTGCTTGTCAGACCTGTAATTTTCACTATTCTCAGTAATCATGTGATTGCTCTGTGGTATATGTGCTACAGATTATTTTTCATGCAGAAAGTGACATTTAAATAGTACTTAGGATATATTTCTATCCATATCGGCTTTCAGATTTTAAGCATATTTATTCAGGCCTTAGTTTTTAAGACCAATGTATTTAAAATCTTTTTTAAAACAAAAGGTGTTTTAATTTATGAGTGTCCACTGTATCCCCTACTGGATCTAGGAAGAATCTTGCTCATACTTTGTGGGAGAAAATACTGCTTTGGGAATAGATAAACACTGGAATTTCAATCAACATCCCAACATCATGAATTTTTCTGAAAACCTCTGCAGGGTAAGAACAGAAATTTGATTAAAACTACTCCTTAGCTGTTGTAGCATCACCACTTGCCATAACAAATGAAAACTAAAAGTTGTGGACATAAAACGGTGGTGGATCCATAAGGTTATACCAGAGATAAAAGTTGTAATTCCTAAGTTGTTTCTACAAAATTCTGTTGTGGCTTTTTTTTTTTTTTTTCTTTTCCCAATGGCAGTGGATGTTAAGGTGTACTCTTGAACTTCAGTTTGTGGAAAGCTGTGCGTGTTTCATCCCAGTTGCAGAGAAGCTTTGACAAGGCGAGAAAAGTGTTTTAATATCGCCTTCAATGCCACCCTTGCTTGTCATAATGAGAAAGATGCCTGTTTGGTGACTGCTTTTTCCCAGCTCAAGCCAGCTGCCTCCAGCTAGACCTTTCTTTGGAAAGATCAATCACCAAATTGCATATATATCTCTTGGGAAATCCAGTGTGTGTGAGCAGTAAGCACAAACATCAGTGAAAATTCCCTATTTCAAATTTTTCACTGACTTTGAAAGATTTCCTAGGCATCCTGGTAATATTTAACAACCATAAATAAAGAGCACTCTTTATAAATTAAATAAACAGCAAAAGATTTTTATTAATTATTAGGCATGAAACCAAATCTTTTTTCTCATATCTAGGATTGGTCCTTCAGATAAGGTTATAAGTATGTTGTCCTGACAATGTAGGTAATTTATGATGCAGCCAGAGGTGTAATTGTTCTGTGAATAAAGAGAAGCTTTTAGCTTCCAGGGATACAAAGTATTTTTCATGAATATTAAGTAAACTTTAATGATTGAAGAAAAGAGCAAAGTGGAGGACAGTCGTTTATATCCTGTCTGAACTGGCCTACAGCCACATTAATGTTTATAACAGATTTAGAACTTAGCTAAAATAACAGTAAGGATTTCCTCGTCTTTTTTCATACGCTTTTCACCACTATTTAAACATACATAAACATGTAGCTAAAAGGGTGAAGGCTATCTGCTTATTTACTGTAATTTACGGGAGACATTAAAGAAAAAAGGAAAGTAACTGTGATCACTGCTGTTTGAGAAGTAGTGATAGATGGCAGTTGAATGGTTTGAGGCTATTAATTGCAATGAGATTATACCAGTTGAGATACCTCTGATGTCAGGTGCTTGAAATATTAGTTATTTCAAAGACAAATTGGATTATAAATTATTAGTAAATTGGTACTGAGGTGATTAAACATACTTACAAACTGTCAAACGTGGGTACTATTTCAAGTTGTAACTCCTTCATTTGTATACTGCAAAGGGAGTTAAGAGGTAAATTTAGGGGTTATATGGGAATATGTGGAGTAACTAGTTCATTTTGAGACTGAGCATTTCCTGTGCTTTCCACTCCCTTAATGAATTTTTGTTCAGCCTTCAAGTTTTCGTAGACCACCACTGGCCTTTTCATCTGACTGGAAGATGCTCTGGGGAGTAAGGAAGACACTTCTCTAAGGTGGACTTACTAACTTGCTTAACCACATGGGGGAGATAAAAAACAGCAGATCCATGCAGCCTTCACACAGGTCACAAATACAGTTATGGCATCCTTGAATTTCCACTCCAGGGTCTGCCATTGCCAGGTAGTACTGCTGTCACTAAAGCAATATTTTTTTGAAGAAAATATATTGCACCGCATGGGTCTTCTTGGTAATACCACACCGTGTCATTCTTCTTATCATTAATCAAATGTTGCTTATTGAAGCAGATACCGGATTGCTTAATGGTTTGGTATTGGATTTATTGAACTTTAAGGAATGACAAATGGAAACAGTAGAAGCTGAGGAATAGTTCAGTAGTTTAAAAAATCTCCTATCAAGTTATTTGTGTAGCTACTGAATTTCACCATGTGTTTACACTCTCACATGCACATACAAACACTCAGAGGATTCCAATCCCCTGCACAATATAATAAAACAAAGCTGAAAGGCTGAAGTGTGTGCATTCAAAGCAGTGAACGGAAAAAAAGCAAGAGGACATCTTTTTCCGTTTATCTTCTCCCATCAATGCTGTTTCATTCCAAGCTTGAGGTTTTCTCATTGATATGTTGTATGTGGCATGTGGATTTTTGTAGGAGGATGTTAGCAGAGCAATGGGCATTTTGGATGGCTATGTTTTACTCTTCATTTTTTTGCATAAAAGGTTTGGTTTGGTCATTACAAAACTTGGCATTCTAGATGTTCTGTTATATGCGCTATTAAAAGTGCAATCATCCATGAGAAATATTCCCAAAAATTGTTCAGTTGGTAACTAAAATAATAAATAACTGTAGTTTATACAAAATAAAACCTTTGTGTTGGGCATCACAGTTCCTCTTACATGCCCGGGGCTGGAGCTAGGATTCAGGAGCAGAAGGGCTCCTGTTTTCATTCTGCTTTGATTTTTGTCCTGTGATACTTCCATTTTTATTTGGTTTTAGCCGTTTCTTGTAGTTGAGGAACAATTCTTTCCTCCTCACTCCTGCTGAGTATCTGACGTTTGGACTCTGCTCAATTGCTGCAGCAGTTTTCTCCTTTTTTTTTTTCATTTTGCTCCTCTGTCTGTGCTCAAAAAGCATTCCTCTTTTAGTGTTGTGACTTGTGGCCTGCAGTGGCTTCTTCCCTTCCTCCTTGGGGCCCAGCATGAGTCTTTCCTCTGCTGCTTGTAAAAGGCAAGGTCGCCTGGCTGCTGCTGGGAATATCCCAAGCATGCACAGGACGTGTTGGCTCCTCGTCCGGAGATCACGGGCATCAAACAGTTTCACAGAGCTGTCTGTGGGTGGTGCCCTATTTAGCAAACTTCTACAAACGTTGATTGCCTGGAAGCTCCAAGATCCCCCTTCCATGTAAGTTCCTTCCTCAGGCTGCTGACTGCAAATGCATGTAGGGCAAGTTATTAAAAGATAAAGATTGTTTATCAGTCTTTGATGTTTAAAGAGATGTGACAATCGTTAACACTCAGTTATAAAGTGTGTAGTATAAATGACATTTCAGTTAGGGAAGAACATGTTGGAGCATTATGATTGATTCAAGGGAGTATTAACACTACATATGATTTGAATGTCTTTTCTTGTGGGTGAGGGAAGAGCTTTTGGCCTTTTAGTGTCTTGTCTTTTAAATTAAAGCAAAAATTAATTGCCAAAGCTGTAAGAGCTGTAAGAGAGGCTTGCTGCTACTATCTCACATGGCCACCGTTTACTGTGGGTGTACCAGGCTGTCTCACTGCAGGTGAGGAGCTCTGAATTAGCACTTTGTGCTTGCTTGAGACTCAGTAATGTAAGGTGTGGCTGTAAATGCAGCCCAGCAGGGAAGGGCAAAGCTGGCTGAAAATTTTGGTCTTAACATAAAGCTCCTTTCCCTGTAGCACATCATTTGTCCCTTAGGAAGCAGCTGTAGGCTAAACTGAGGATGAAAAGTCATCTTCCAAAATAAATACATAAAGGGCAAAGTGAAGAAAAGTGTCTGTCATTCTTACGATGAGAGGAAAGTAATCACAGCAATGCTTTTGTTTTCTAAAAATGGGTTTGAAGGGTGCCTCCTCCACATTAGGTAGTTCCCTGACTGATCATTTTTAGTCTCTTTTTGCACATCTGGGATTAAGAAAAATATTGTTCCTCATATATAACTTTGTTCCAGTAGACAAGGTTAGCTACCTCTTCAGAAAGCTTTAATGTAGAATAAGGAAGATGGCACAGGTTATATATAGTTCTTTTTGTGAATACTGACAAATGATTGCTGATCTTGTGAAGATGCATGTAAAACAGAAATTTCTTGTATTTATTGTCATCTGTGCAATGATTGTCACACAGGTAACATCTACACAGGCTGATATTCCTATTGATGCCTAGGCTGTTGCATCACTTTTTGGGTGGCAAATGCTTTGAAGAATGGGGAGAACTGTGTGTTCCTTCACCAGTCCCTTGTTCCTTGCTGTTACCTGGCATCCATCCAAACCATTGCCAGCATTGAGCTATAGCTGATGAACTTTTTAATAGATGTGCAAGCCACCTATAGTTATTACACCACAGGTATTGATGTTGCATTACCTGCTGCTACCACCTTGTATATGCCCAGTGTCCCTTAGAGAAGTAGGGTCAGTTTCTCCACAAAAATATTTTAATCTTTTGCTGTTGGTTATTGTTTGTGTGTGCATTTGGTTTTGCGGTACTGCAAGAACTTTTGTGTTTCACTTCACAGATTGCTAGGTCTACATCCACTGTGCTTAGATCTCAGTTTTGCTCTACAGGTACTAACAGTGGTGTTCTGCTACATAGAGTATGCCCAGAAGTGAACAGCAGTTTTCAGTGAAGCCTTCTGGTTTACCCCATTCTTTTTATTATTATGAATAAAATTAGAATGCATCACAGCCAAATTAATACATACATGTTGTTTTAAGTCAGCTTGACTTTCAGCAATAGAGTTGTAGTAACCCTTGATATCTGAGAAAACACCTGATAATGGAGCTATAATGGGAAGCAAAATATGCTTCAGATTCGACTGGGAAGAAGTTCAGAGGTCTGGTGTGGCATTAGAAGTTGCCTACAGTGAAACCTGTGATCGCTTCTGATTGTAAGTTGATGGGGAATTCTTCACAGTAATCATCACTGTGTTGGCATCGCAGAACTGCTGTGGCAGTGAACTGTGATTTTTGAGAACCACATTGTTACATCAAGGGGATGATTACAGCTGAGCAATCCAACCAAAACACCCTGAACAAATGAAACTGCTTGTTTAACAGCATGCTGCCAATCAGTGCTGCATAACTACTTCATGTTTCAGTCTGCAGAGGCATCTCTGAGGACCAAGGTAGTAGGCAGAGAAGTAGCATGAGAGAAAGACTCAATCTGATACTTACTGGACAATGTGGGTAATGTAAAACTCAACCTGATGCAGTTGTTCTGTTTTCTGCATGACAACAAATTAATTGCCCATGTCTGGTTAGGTAAAGTGAGAAACCAGTAAAGTTTTGTTTAATAGGATTGTACCTGTACTAACTGGGACAGTATTCAATATCTGTACTTTTAAAAAGAATTCTCCAGCACAGCAATTTCTTTTCTTAAAAAGACATGCCAGTGTATAAAATTATTTTCGTTCTTTCTTTGATAGTGTATGTTTGCTGCTAAAACAAAGTTCACTCAAAGAACAATTGATTTATAAGAACTTGACTTACTCTTCTTTATCTTTAGTATGAGATTATTTTGTATTAGTTGGTGTTACACTGATGCTAGCAAAAATATTAGCATGAAAATTAGAATTAAAAGAAAAGAGGTACCACCTGTAGGTTTGGTGCTACACATTACTCATAAGGCTGAAGAAATTGAGTTACTACAAAATTATTTAATAAAGTATAAGTTTATAGTTGCCCTTGATGCCTTAGGTTTTAACTTTTATATTTTTCAAATCCTGTACTGCCTAGTGTGTAACTCGAAGTTTCTTGCAGCCTGTTAATTTCTGCTCTCCTGCTAGGAAGACATAACAAAGCCTCTCCAGGCCTGATCTCCAAGGACACCCAGACTGTCCTAGGCCCAAAAGTATAAACCAAAAGCCTCTAAAGTGGGGGGCAAGCTGAGGGGAATGACATCATTAAACTGAAGCTTTAATTGGAGAATTAACCTTGACATGCAAATGAACCAGACCTATGAAAGTGTGAAGAACTCGTGACCTGGGGTCCATCTTGGGGTCCGTCTTGGCAATAGCCTCTGGCTCCCCAGGGGTACCTTTGAAGGCCCTTCAAATAAATACCTGCCTTATTCCCTTACTCCTTTCTAGTCTCTGTTTTTAGGTAGCCTCTCAAGGCATCACCCTGATTAATATTCACTTTCTATAGTTTTAGGTGACTTCTGGCTTTCTTTTTAATTAAGCAATAAAAAAAGGCTGGGCAGGATATTTTCTTTTCCAAATACATAGATGAACAACAGAAATAATTAATATACCTGTTGCAGTGGATTATTTTCCTTTATTCCACTGAAAATATATTGCTGAAGCTTGCCCTTTGTGCCTGGGTCTCCCTTGGTCCGTCGTCATTTAAACTTTTCATCAGTGCCCACAGGTCTGGGATCACTCACTGATTAAACTTTTAGGGGAAACTATGAAGTTTTCAAGCTTCTGTCATAGCTGAAGGTAGCCCGGTCGGCATCTTCATGCTGGGTTGTAAGATAATAAATTGAACATACAAAAGAAGGAAAATGGAGGAAATCTTAAAAATCTTTCTTAGACAAATATTTGGACGTTATCACATTTCTGTCATTTTCTCCTGCAAACCATTTTGATGGAGCTGAGGAGGGAAAGTAGCCAGTGTCTACAGTATGAATGGCACAAATCTGTATTTGTATCTTGTTTTGCAGGCAGAGCTTCCCGGAATGGAACAAGGGGTCTGATACAAAGACAGAACATGGCAGAAAATCCTGTGTAGAATGCAGTACAATTTTGGGGAAATAGTCTGGTATATTTAATTCTTGCTGTAATTAAATGGTCTTTCAGAGCAATGATTAATGTGGAATCCAGAGGTTCACTGTGGGAACAGTTTCTTTCACATTTATATAGGCAAGATTGATTGGAACTAAACTGTATTTATATGACAGAAGGTCTAAAAATACAAAATGTACTGTATACCCTGTGTAATTCAGTGTACCAATGTCAAGTCATCTTTTGTGGCTTTGGCTTTGCATTCTTAACATTGCTTTAAAATGTTAGCAATTCTGTGTTTTATTCTATAGGGGGAAAAAAGAAAAGAGGCACTTTCTGGTCTTGTGAATTATATACTGCTAGAATCAGAAATCTCTCCTAAATCTGATTTCTGTAACAGATCAGAACAGCGGTCTCTCTGATCTCTTGGGGCTTCCAATAATGATTTTTTTCTAAGTTTACTGAGGTTGTATTTGAGGCAATACAGAATTCAGAAATGCATTCCATCAGCAGTTTGCCGAATTCGAGTTTCTCCCTGCAGAATATTAAGGAGGAATGAATGAGGTTTAGTAAAATACATTGAGGCATTCTGCAGCTATACATTGCTGCTGCAAAAATATTACAAGTATTTTGTAGACAATAAAAGGCTATCGTTCTATTAAAATGAAATAAAATCTGTCCTAAAATTAATAAACAAAATCTAATTATGAATGCCAATATATTAAGTTAAGGGAAGGAAGTAGCAGGATGCAGTTTTTCAGTGCATCCTTTTTGGTGATTTTGCCCTACAGAAAGTACAAAGGGAGAGGCAGCATCAGAAGATGCAAGGCAGTCTCCCCTGGCTCTCCTTTATTCTCCAGCACCTCTCCAAAGCTCTTACATATTCTGCTGAGACAGACTGGAGTGTGCCTGCTTCATGGAGGAAGTTCGTTTTGGAAATGAGACGTTAAAAGGAAGTAGTTCACAGCTGCTGCTTTTGGAGCGGAGGAAGCCCTGTTAACAGGAGAAATGATGAAAGGAAGAGAAGACTTAAGGGCACATGGGTTAAGGATGAATTAATGGATAGAACGAAGCAGGGCGGGAAAGGAAAAATAGTTGTTGCTGCACTCCCTCAATTTTTCAAGATTTTCAGTTCCCTGGTATTATTTATGTAGGTTTGACCAACATTATGTAGAAAGAAAAAACAGAGAGATACAAGTCTTTGCCAATTAGTGTCTGCCTAAGAAATAACCTACTTTTTAATTATGTTTCTGTTTCTTCTAGGCTGCTGTCCTGAATATGTCAGCTTTTACCACTCCTTTGTAAATTATATGCCCTGATGTCAGGCAAAAAAAAATGTAACCTGTTTTATAGTTGATGATTTGACATAGATACAAAATCACATCCATGTTGCAGAGACAGTTTTCAACCTGTGGTAGTTGTACCCATTCTGCTAATCCTACTATTGTACAAGACATGTTAAATCAGAGCAGGTTCTTTAGAATCAGTTTTGTGTCTCTGCTTGAAAGATGTATGTTGATTTGGTGTACAAGTGAAACAGAAAGACTCCACCAGGATTTCTGTGTGCTTTTCTCCCTGTGTGATTAAGGTCTGGTGTTGATTTCATAGTTCTGCATATTGGTGTTGGTCAATGGCAGTAGCTCTCTCAGAAACCAAGGGAAATTGAATTTTTTTTAATGAATTAAATTGTTTCGCTGAAGTGTCCAATTAGCACCAGTCCAACTAGAAGATACCCTGATGCAGGAAAGCAGGAAGCAATACATCCTACTTCCTAAGAAGAAACTTCATTTTATTTTTAATCAGTGCTATTTAAGGAAGACTTCCTTGGGAGCAGGCTTCACTGAGGGTTTGTTCATTATCAGCTCAAGGTGAAGCCAAGGGGAACCTTTCTTATTTCATACCAGAATTGATTTTTAAAAGAGAATAAATAACAAGTGCATGCACAGGGGGTTGGTGCATGTATTAAAAAGTGGAGTTGCCACTGGTAACACAACTGATTTTCTTTGTTGGGTAAGTTGTTGTTCATTACTTACCTGAAGTGAAAGGTTAATGGCCTGTAGCAGTCTGAAGAAACCCCTACAAAAATGCACAGCAAGGATTTAATGTCGTTATACAATAGGGCTTTCCACGTACTTTTGCTTGGGTAAGACAGACACAGGAGACAGCGCTTGCTGTTCTAATAAATATACTTCATGAAAAGGAATACCTGGTATACTGGAAAATGAAAAGGTCCCTGCTACTGTCAAACAGACATGTGTCACCAAGGGCACAAATTTTGTCTTCTTTACTGAGGTTTGCAAAATGTGCTGGTTATATGTTGTATAGAACTGCTGAACTTTTCCTTAAAAAGCTTCTTCGGTGTAGTAGAAGTAACTTATTTTGTAGTGTGCCTGTTGCTTTAATTGCTTTCTTGGTATCTTAAGACTGCTACTTTGGCACACTTCTTTTTTCTTGCAGTTTGAACGCAATTAAAATTGAGATCTTGTTTAGTGTGTTTGATACCGAGGTATTACGAAGAATTTTGTTGGCTCTTGAGCACAAACTCAGGCACTTCAGGGAGATCAATTAGGCGCCTCACTGAGACGCGCTTGTGATGTCGGATTAAGCCAAGTCACTCAACGGCTCAGGGGAGAAAATGCAGTGTATGTGTTTCAAACCAAAGAAGAATTTAATGGCTATAGACTGCAACCATCGGTCTGTCATTGAAGAAAAACCTTAAGTTGGCACTGCCTCTGGAAATGACAGTGCTGCCTGGTCCCTCATGTGTGTGTAAGTAATTGGTGTGGTACTTGGGAAATGGAATCAGACTGGCTAGGAAGCAATTTTTTCCAGACAGGTACCAGAGTGATGGTGGGTAGCTTGGCCACTTTCCAAGTCACTTCACCAAAAAGCTGTATGGATTTTGGTGTCAGCAGGAGCAGAGAGGGAAAGAGAAAACTCAGGAAGAGGCATGACTGCTATTTTTGAATGATAGGCATAGCCAGTAACAGGATAAAATGAAAGTTGCTGATTTTTAAAGAGCTGTGGAATATCATCCCTCATCTTCTAAAAGATGCAATTGGAGCTTAGTCAAAGGTATCCAAAGAACAGTAGTGCTGGTACAAGCAGTTCTAACATGGAGTTGGTTTCCCGATGAAGGCATCTAGGCAGCCCCCAGACCACAGGGTCAGTCCCTTATGCTCATGGCAGAGGGGGAACCCATGGTGGGCTGCATTGCTACAGAGAGAAACCTCAACCAAACCGGGTGGGTGGGGGCACCCTCAGGGCCATGACTTCTCAGGATATAAAGATAACAACAGGCAAGTGGTCCCCAGTGCTTCTGAATAAGAATTCTGCCAGGGATAACTTGAAATAAGTGAAGCCACATATTAAATCATTAGAACTGTTTTTGCAGCACTCAGATTTTCCTCCCATGCTGACCAGTCTCAGCTGGGCCATAGCTTGGGAGGAATTGATGTTGCATATTAAATATGTATCATCAGTTTCAATTTACTTAGTGCCAGGTGCTGCCAAAATGTCTTTTTTGTCAATTATATTAGCATAGGCATTGGAATACTGTGTGAAATTACTTTCTAATCTGCCCCTACAAGTCGATAGCTGGGTGTTACATAGATCACAGTCTGTTTGAACCTAAAATTATTGATTTAGTGTAACTTTTCTGTATTGAGTAAAAATTTCTACAAGGCACAGATCTTTATCTTGATTTCCTACAGTAATATTTGATGAACCTACAAATTTTGACCATATCACTTAGTAGACATACATGCTTTCCTGACATAACTGAAAATTTTTGAACCCAGCTGTCTACCTCTGTTTTGACACATACTTTCCTCTCCAGTCTTCTTCCTTCTCCAGCATCATCATTTCACTTACTATAAATTGTTCCTTGCTTCCTGTTTGGTAGTTTTTGCTTAGTTAGTTACAGAACTCACTCTACAGATGTTTAAACTTTTTTGCTGTACAGAGAGATGGGGCTGGAAAGAGCTTTGAGAGCATAGACCAAGGAGAGCAGCTGAGCTAAGTCTGATAAAACAGAATCTTTTGTGAAAGTTGCTGCTACCTCAGCTGAGGTGCAGCAGCCAGCTACAAGGACATCCCCATCCTGCTGCAGTGCAAATAAAAACTACTGTAAGCTTACCTCATTTTGCATCATGGTAGACTAGGAGCACAGCTGCAGTCAGTTGCTCTACGTCAGCTGAAAGGTTAGAACTTCTACGCCACTCTGACATGTACTTACAGTTGTCAGGCCACGTGTCGTGCTGGAAATGCTTCTTGGAATTGGCTGCATGAAAAAGCAGCTTGCAAATTAGCTTTGGGAAAATCCTCAGTGACAAAGGTTGTGTGGGGAAACTGGTTGCTGTAAGGCAGGGAAAAAAAATACACTTCTTATGCGGGGAATAGTGAGGAAAACTGCAGGCTTGCTCAGCAGCCCTGCAGCTCACAAATATCTCTACCAAAGCAATGAAATACCAGTTCTGTGTGATTGGTTGCATTGTACTGAATTGCCCTTCAGCTGTATGTAATATATGTATTAGTTTTGGTTTTAGCTGCCATTCTTAAAAGGAATGGCATAAAAGGGAAGAACAAATCACTTTATTTCTCATATGTAAGTCTTTTCCTTCTGTGTAATCCTTCTCTACTTCAGTGAATGATTTGTCAATCTCATTGCTCCTACCTGGGAGTTAGCCTTCTTTTGACTTGTCAGTTTGCAGCAGCCTTTCTCTAATGATGTATGCAAATACATCTGAGTGCTTCAGATAATCCTCCTTATCTGCATAAAGATGTTTGCTTTCTAAGTTTTCCCTTATTTATTTTACGTGCTATTCATTTTGCTCAACTGGGGAGGAATGCAGGGAAGGGAGGGAAAACAGTAGTATATCACTAAGTTAAACAAGAGTTGACAGCAGGTTACATATTAATAGAGAATAATAAATTTCAAGCACAAGATTCCAAAGAGAAACTTCTATAAGGTTTTGCAAAGCTTTTTGAAATCATTGCTGGTTGAACTGCTGCTTCTCATTCTGAACTTGCAGGTTGTATATTCTGCCCTTGGTTTTTATTCTAGTAATTAAAAGTAGTCTCTACTGTGAATAGATTGAATATAGTAAATATTATAAATGTAAAATTCCTGTTTGTTCTGGAGGGTTTTGTGGCACTTTTATGTGTGTGCTTCAGGCTGTTGTTTGGTGAAGGTGTTTTCAGTGTCAGAATAAGCAGCTCCTCCCTTTTTTTGTGATACTGTCTCAATTTGTAAAGCCAAAACAGTGATCTAGATCAACAAAGCCTATCCAGCTGAAAAATACCATGTTTTATCCTTGTTGAAGAGGTGTCTTTCACCTTCTCGCCTCATGGCAATGAAAGTTTCCATTGTAACAATCAATGAAAAAGTGTGGCTAGAGAAAGAACTGCTGGATTTGGTACAAGCAGCACCACCAAGTAAGTGTGGGCTCAAGCATCATCATGCCCAAAAGATACAGTCCTTCTTGGGAGATGAAAAAGTTGGAATAATGTCCACATTAATCATTGAACAGACCTCTACAAATGTATCAGGAAAGAAAAATACTTTATGTCAAGAACCTGATGTCCGCATTGTATATGCTTTGTGCTCTTTTTTTTACTGTGGACTACCTCTTGTCTAGTCTTGATGGCTTAATGCTCAGTTACTGGTGGAGCACATTTGGCATGGTTCTGGAGATCTCCCAGGCAGCTTAGAGCAGGATCCAGCCCACGTGTCCCAAGATGCTGGGCCACAATGTGAAACAAAGTATGGGGGGTGAAGAAATTCACTCTGCAAGTGCATTCTGTATACGAAGTAAAACCTCGGTGTAGGTGCTTGACTTACTTGTTCATAGGCACAAAAGAGTGTGGTCAAACAATGACTTAGTGATGGCCTTTCTAGTCCTATTGTCATGTTACAACTTCCAGGCAAGCTTCCTTCTTGACTCCCTCTATTAAGGTTAAGAGAAACCTTAAATGAGAATAGGAGGATGGCTTAATAATTAGCAGGCTCTAGCTGTATACACAACTGAGTTGTGCTTCTGCCTGTGTGAGAGTTCAGCAGTTCCTACCTGTGACACCAGTGAAATGTTTAATTGGTGTATTGATACCAAGATGTATGTGGTGCTGTAAAGGATAGAGACTTGCATTACAGTTTTGGCAAATCTGAGCTGAAAGAAAAAGCAGCACAGATGGGTGAAAATAGTAATAAAATATTCCATTTCATGTCTGTGGAAATCATTAGACAGCAGTTAAAGGGTTGTTATTACTGCATCAGATTCACTTGGGGCGTTACGTTTCTTTAATGTCCACTAAAACAATGATCCTTCTGGTTTTAAGTGGAGCCCGTGCCAAGTGCAGATGTGTTTCTCTCCAGCCATGAAATGGATTTGTCAACAGTAAAGATGTAGATTCTCTCAGTAGCTTCTGTTTCCCTTCTGCCAGCTCAGCACATTAAGCAAACAGCAGCATGGCTGTTGTTTGCTGTCCATCATTGCCAAAATTCAGCCTTATCAGTTTTATGCAGCTGTCGTAAATGTAGCATGTTGGTTTCATGCTGGCAGTAAACAAAGATGACAAGTTTATATGGTAAATCGGAAGATCAAAATATGACCTATGACACATTGCAACACACAAGCAGCTTAAATGCAACACTTTGTAATAAGTGAACCTTTGAAACTTTTTGCAGAACTTAGGAGAGTGCGGGGCTACAACACTTTGATCGAGACTGGTTTTTAGAGCACGGTACAAGTGATTAGTCAGTGTTTTGCCAGGGGTGCTGAACACTTCTTACGTTACTGCAAGAAACAAGGCAAAAGTCTCTCAACTTATTTTTGGCTGCAGAGTTAAAAACCATGGCTTTATCACAGTGTGTGATGAAGTTCCACAGCACCAATCGGCCCTGTAATCACATTTGCTCTGGAATGTCAGCAGAATCCTTTACAGGCATCACTAGACTATTACAGGGTCATTTATTGATCTTTATTCTCCATGAAGAACCACAGTTTTATTGATTCATCTACCATTTACAAGTCTCTATCTTGGTCTTAAAATCTTTTTTTATTGGTACAATTTGGTAGTTTCTGTTTAGTTTATAGGTGTATTTTCTCTTTCTTCAGTGGCAGAGAGGTAAACAGATGTGAATAGGTAAGCTTATAAATCTGAATCTTTCCAAGAGAATTCAGTCTCTCCCAGCAATTTTTTTTTCCTGTACGTGGATATTTTTGAGCTTGCTGAGGCAACCAGTGTCTTGAGCCTGAAGCAGTCTCCGTGTTTCTAAAAAATCTAGGATAGAACAGTTTTAAAATTCTTTAATGTCTCAAATTTAATTAAAAATCATTAAACCATGTTAAAAATATTATCTCCTAAACAACATTTTATCCCACCTAAAGCAAATGGATTCAGCAAGAACAACATTTAGCTTCCACCATTTCTTCCACTATATCTGTAGAACAAGGATCTTCCTGAAAAGTACATCCTTTATAATAACAAATATACTGATTCATGAATTCAGAGTTTAGTGGGGCTAAACCACCACTGTTAACTTCTTATTTGTCCTATAAAATGTCTCCACACATGCTTTTCCTGCTGAGCTGTACTGCTGTTATTTTTGCCCATGATGAGCACGGTGGAAGTTTGGCCGTGCAGCTGCAGCTCCATTTATTTATTGTATCTGGCAGGTTTCACTGCCAAAGGCTGTGATGAGGCCTTGGTAACTAGAAATAAACTGAGCTAATGCTGCGCCTTGTACCTCCCAGGACAGAAACGCCATGGTTTGCCCAGTTTGAATGAATGCATTGTGTGTTTCTTGTTTTATGAAGAGAAAGAAAAACAAGAAAACAAGAGCTCCTGGAAGAGGTCCTGAGTTTCAGTCTACGGCTTACTTGGATTGGGTGTGAATTTTCAGTCTGTTTCTAATGGATGCAGATGTGAGTAGGTGGTTTTCTGGAGCAGTCTCAGGAGCTTCAGAGTGGTGTTTACTGTATTAAAGGCAGACTGCACCTGAAACTCAATTTTTTAATTATTGCATGTTCAGTATTAGAAATTCTAAATAAGCGATGTATTGATAGATGACCATCTGAATTTCAAAATGATCGTACCTGAAAACTATGTAATCTCTTTCACTTACTGCATTTATCTCAGCAGGAGGCAAACTTCTAACATTTTAGATGTTTTGGAAAGTATTGTCAACAGTTTGCCCTGGATGACTTACACACACACTTTGGAAAGCATCAGTATTACTGCTGAGAAGTGCACTTTCTTAAAACAAGGCTGTTTACAGTTACTCATTCTTCAGAAATTGTATGTTAATCCTCTGGGATGGAGTAATTTTCTACTACAGTTATGTTGCCCTTGAAAAAAAATATATATATTCAAATCATTCTGGGGGTTTATATATATTCAAATCATCCTTTCCTGTTTCCTAATGAGTACAAACTTCAAACAACACTTAACTTTTTTCCCCCACAGTGAAAATAACTGTGTTGCTTTTTCAAATCAGTGGCTTTAAATATTTTTGAAGACAGATCCATGAGAGGTGCTTCAATGTTTTGTTTAGGTTGCTGCCTTTTGTGAAATATTGAATCTGATGCTTTACAGGTATGCACTGGCAATCTGTATCTGCAATGTTGCTGTTCTGGGAGTGTCAAATTCTAGCAGAATTCTGTGCATTATTG
This sequence comes from Corvus kubaryi, assembly GCF_017639235.1. Classification (NCBI taxonomy): domain Eukaryota; kingdom Metazoa; phylum Chordata; class Aves; order Passeriformes; family Corvidae; genus Corvus; species Corvus kubaryi. The sequence goes on from NW_024582057.1 coordinate 7,542,101, forward strand.
TCCAGCAATTCTTCTTTATTTTAATTTGTTGTGGATAAGAGATTTACATCATAAGTGAAGAGCTTAGCAATACCTTCCTCTTCACTACCTCCTCCTCACTATCTGCTTTTCAGTGCTCACAAGTGAAAGTTTTAGACATTGGTCCACTTGTAAATGAGTAGTTTATAATGTCATTTCACTAGCAGTGTCTACATTTTATAGTTACTCAAAATGAGAAAAACAGCCAGTCGTACACCCAGTTCCCACTGTAAACACTCTAGACTAAGCTATGGAGGAGCAGATGTGGAGAGCCCGTCTTTTTGAACTCAGTAGCACTTGCAAGCAGTTCAGGCATGACTCATCTCATACACCCAGCAGCACATTTTGTCAAAACTAAGGATGCTGAGTGGGTCAGTAAACTCCCAGGACTTGTGAAGCTTCTTCAAGGATGCAGTTGAACTCCCCTCTGTCTCTGTCATTCACTGTTCAGCCCAGTATGCAGTGTGTGCATTTACCAGCTCTTTAGCTGGGGTTTTATAGGGCTGAGCACACTGGCTACCATGTCTGTACCAAATATCCAGCTTTCTGAAGCTGCTTGGATTCTAGAAACCTCAGTGTCTTCATCATGGCTGGAGAGATGTGTAAGCAAGAATATATGCAATGATAGCTGATAACATCCTGCTTTCAGTAATCTGTGATTCTCTGTACCACTTTCAATAATGTGTTTTTCAGTTTTTCTGTGCATACGCTTCTAATTTTTCACAGTTCACAAGAGGATATTTACATAATTAAGGGGGAAATTTCCAGTGGGTATTTGCAAAATATTTCAAGTGACATAGAAATGGTGGGGGGAAAAAAACCAAAATCCAACTTATTTCTTTCCTCCTCCACCCCAGAAAATTGTTTCTTAAAGATGAAGTAGTCAATACCATCAGATACAGCTACAATATCACAGTTCACAGTATTTCCTTCTGGTAATGGTAAAGATATTGTATCAGTACATTTTTCTACTCCCATTGTTCTAATTTCATCTTTCTAAATACCTTCTGCTAGCTTACAGCTGTGAATACAGTCTAATATAAAGGTCTGTTCTGCATCTTCTGCATCTGATTCAACCTGTATCCCTTAGTCCTCATTTTCCAACACTCACCTGATCAATTCCCAGCTATTACTCAGTTTCTAATTTCAGATGTAAAACACAAAAATGGACAAGTTATTTCAGTGCTTTAGTTACAGATGTGTACAGAAATTGGCTGGTAAGAAAGTACAGTTGTGAATTCCCTTTTCCTTCAGGACAGTTTCATTCCAAAGGGCAGTAAAAACCACTATGAAAAGCATTTACAGGATTTATGAACTGATAGTTGGATCCTTTCATAAAAGAAGGTAAAAACAAAGCAGGGAATGGGTATCTGTGGGGACTGGTTGCTTGGTTAGTGGTTTTAGAGGTTGATGGAAAACTTGTCAAACTATAAGGTGACCACAAACTCCCCTGGATCATTTCTTAAAAGGTAAAGTACTTGATCTTTCTGACTGCAACATTTCTTCTTTTAAGGTGTTAAGACACTACATGTACTTCTTGGTCAGAGATATCAAGTGTTAAGAAACTGGCCTGTCTGTGTGTATTTCTTGTGTGATTCTTCAGGGACAAGAATGAAATTCACAACGTTTTTGCCAAGATGAGTTTCCACTGAGAATGTGGATCAGAGCTCAGTAAATAACAATCCATATAAACAAATTTTCTCTCTTAGTAAGAACCAGGTTTAAACATGAAGACAGTAATTGCCATTTTGCTATTAATTTTGTGTATGAAACAAAGACTTAGCACCAAAAATCGTACAAATTGGCCTCCAAAAGTTAGACATGCTCTATGCTTTCTTCCACTGTCATGCTAGTAAATGTTGCTTCTAGATTTGTATATGGTAGAAATCCTCCTATTTCATCTACATGCCTCTCTAGAACAGGTGAAATTCACTGCCAAAAAAACTAAAGCAACAGCAGTCATTATAAATGCAGTTCATTTCAGACAGGTATTTCTTGCTTAAATAGATACCATTGTCCATTACATTCATCTGTCTTGTGAAACTGGATGATAATTATTCTTGATTCAGTCATAGAAAAAGTTCCCAGTTCCTTTTACTTAGCAGAACAGGGTCAATCAGAGAAGAAGAGGGTGTGATCTTGATGGATCTGAAAGAATCGTAACTTATGCAAGGACACTTTTTTTTTTAAGCTGTCCTACATAAGACCACAACAAGAGATCCTCTTCCACACTAGCATTTCTATTATTTGGAGGCTACAGTGGTAGGTAGACATATATCCTAATTTTTGATGGTGCAGATGGAAAGATGTAGTCATTTAGGCCTGCACGATGTTAGGTATATCAGAGCGAAAAGTACAGGCAGAATTACAACTTACGTCCTAATATGCTCTTTATTTTCTCATAAGAAAATATTTGATAATGCTTCTAAATTCCTGCTGCTAATTTTCCTGTAGAGCAGTGGAACATAGTACAGTGTGCATCCAAAAAGCTGGAAATCAAGTGTGGTAATTTTAGTCAGTGATGGCTCAAAGGGTCAAATCTTAGTAATAATGTAGAGAAGAGCACCCACTCACCACCACCTCCTCTTTTCCCACATGAAAACCTGTTTTAGATGAGATTCTGTTGTGCTATTTAATACACAGAATGGAGTTCATGGTTTGAATATGTGTGGAATTAAAGAGTTTGTTTTCATGGATTACAAATACTTTTAATAAATATTCCAGGCTTGGTATTACTGGAGAGTTGTTTTACCATACATTTTATGTTGGGGAGTTGCCTAGCAAGGTCAGTGAAATGAAAATATTTGCTCTGGCATGCAAGCAAGTTCTAAAAGAGCTTAGGCAATATTTCTGCTGCAGGAAGTGTCAATTTAGAACTACCCAAGTTCTTCTCTAACTTGTGAATTTTATTTTTCTAAAATAAGATAAAGTTGTTTGGTTGTTCTTGATCTTTCTTCCATGTGGAATTCTTTTATCAGATATGCTGCATGGTTCTATATTATATTGCTTTGTTGTGTTGGTGGGATTTTCTATTTATTTCAAGGCCACTTTATGCTGTCTCAGAAAATACAGCAGGAAAACAACTTAGGGAATTTGAGCTATGTGTTAAGAGTCATCTATTTAATGTAACCTGGTTTAAGTTGCTCAGTTAATTAACATATACAAGAAGTCGTTTGGTGATTCTACTTTGTGTCATAGTTTGTGGGCAGAAAAGAGCCTGTACAGATATTTGCACTCTCTGCTGCCACGGTCTCATGACTGTTGAAGGTCAGTAAGGTGTGGGGACCTCCTGGAGTCAGAGCCCCTGCATTTCCTTTACAAAGGTGAAAAGATGACTGTATTTATCACTATGACATTATTCTTAATGTATTCCGTATGAAACATAAGTATTTTACAGGGTGAATTTGGTTTACTCTTGCATAATAAAATGCTGGTAGATTTCAGGGCACCAACATTTATCATGCATTTGACACACAATATAGAAACTACAAGTTAATATATTAAGTTATGCTTTGCTGAAGAGAGAGAGATTGGATATCATTCATTGCACAGAGGTGGAGTGAATGGATGTGTTCCCAGTCATGAACCAGCTGTGAAAACTAAAGTAGTTTGTCAGGAAGGGAGGACATGGACAAAATCTGGAAACCTGCCTTGTAAGGAAAGGAAGAGGTGAGATTTCTTTGATGTAACCTACCTCCATAGAGATACTTGTATACTTGTGTTTTTTCTTTAATTTCCACACCTTTAATAAATGTTTGAATTTTTCAGTTTTGAATTTTATGAATGAGTAACTTATGTCCACTTTATTGTAATTTGAATTCATGCTGGATAACAGCAAAGCATAAAGTGAATCTGTAGACCAGGAGCATAGAACACTTCAGACATCCTTCTCCTCCAGCATATTTTTCATGACACACAGAGGATAACAACAGGGAATCCATTTGAGCTGCTTGAGCCATGCAGTGAATTGGCACTCACTGCAAAAGAACAAGAACTAGCCTAGGCAGCAGTTTCTTCTACCTCCTGTTGGTTACATTCCTGACATGGATCCATGTATCAAAGACTGTGGGAAAAGTAACACTGTAAAACTGTATTCACTTTTTTGTCTCCAGTATGCTGAGAAACTGCTGTAAGGTTGTATCAATACATTATAACTGAGAGAAATTTATTTCTTTTTTTTCCATAACAAATGACAGCAGTAGTTCCACTTGGTTTGTAGTTGTGTTTTTGAACCATTGGTCTCATGCTTAAGAACTTAAGCTTGCAAGAAGATCTAGGTATTAGATATCTACCTGCTCACCTGGAATAATACCATATGGAACAATGCCTGCTTGAAGAGGCAATAGATTTCTAGGGAAAAATGTAGTCATTTCCATATTTCCTTTCCACAGTAAATCATCCTTTAAGAGCTACAATTTGAAGAAATTAGTGAAGTGTATCGTTGCCTCATAAATGCACAGCCTCTGGCATTATTCATCGACAACCTCATCTTTTACAACTACTAGAAGTTTTCAAAATTTGGGAAGTCTTCAATTGTTCAGTCATAAATCAATTATCAGACTTTTCTTTTTGGATCAGGAAATTATGTCAACAGAAAAAAATAAGGACAAAAGTTATAATTGGTAAAGAATATTTTTGACAAAATAGAAACATTTCACCTTCGCTTATGCACTGCTTGGTCCTCTGATTCGCTTTCTAAAATTTTATCAAGTTACTTCGCGTATCCTGACTCCGAGACAGCAGCATGGATCTTACTGGCAGGAACTAAAAGTAGCTTGTGAGTGCTGACGACATTCTTCTCAATGCCAAGTGGGTCTAATGGCTGAAAAATCATTTTTTGTTTACATGCAAATGTGCAAATTCTCCACCAGAAAGTTTAACCAGATAGGCGTTTAAAAAATCGGTCTCATTACATTGCATCACAGCAAACTTGTGAAATTAACTGATCCACTTGGCAAAATGTTTTGAACTACCTATGACGAAATGTGCTGTCACAGAACTGAATGTATTTTTTCCAAATTACTGATTTAAGCAAGAAATTCACAGTGCAGAAAACTCTATGCAATGTTTTGCACAAAACATTAAAAAAAGTCAGAATTGGGAGCTGTCGTAATGGGTGAAAATCAGTACCCGTTCCATTTCAGTTGTTGCAATTGTACGGATTATGACCTGGAAACTGCTTTCTCTATAGGAATCTATTTACCTAATTATTTTTAAGTAGATAGTATTTTATTTCTGTTTGCATTCTTTGCCTTTTTAATTAAGTCCATGCATCTGCCTGTCCTGTGCATTAAATTCTCTGTAAATTCTACTAATGAAGGAACATAAGTCAAGTTTTTTTCTGGTAAAGAGCTAAAGATCAGTACAAACAGCATGCTGCATTTAGGAGTTTTATTAAGGAGCCTTAAGGACTCATTTGCCAGGTTCTCGATGAACTTTGAAGGTGCCATTCATATACAGAAGCAAGTTCTGATAGATCTGGTTTTCATTAGTAATCTTCTCAATAAAATCAATGAAAGGAAAACAAAAACACACCTAAAGCTAAAACAGAAGAAAACTTTTAAACTGTTGGAAGCCTGGGGTGACTGTAGTTGTGTGCTTGGTCTAGCCTAGAACCATCACCCAGAAACTCCCAAAATTGGCTACCTTCTGGCTGCCTTTTTCAAAGTTGTCTGTTGTTGACAACAGGGAGAGACACCATGTGTCAGCTCGACTGATGCTGACAGTCCATACATCTCTTCATTTAATGTCTTTTAGGATTGTGCTTACATTGGCAGTGCCCCCAGTTAACCTTTCGCATTGAACTAAGAACAGTTGTTCTGATGTAAGTGGGACTGAAAGGGAGTGGGCAGCCGTAGGAAAACTTGCTTTGGCCATCTCTTGTATATATACATTCGTGGGAGGGGTTTAATACTTTCCATAGCTTGCCCCACTATTTGACTGTGCTTGGGATGCATTTTTCTGGAGAAGGAAAGGAGTCATGGCCCTGAGTCTTGGTTCTTGCAAGTGGAAAGGAAATGTGTCAGTGTTTGCTCTGCCTGAGGTACCATTTCAGAGTCTTGGCTGTGTTGCACTGTGTGTATGACTCACAGCAAGCCTTACGGACGTGTCAGTGCTCCCGCAGCACCACCTGATTGATAACCCTTACTTTGGCAAGGTGGGGAGCTGCTCTGCACGGCTCCCTCCCAGCAGGTGCCCAGGCCCCAGGGCTGCTCCTCTCCAGCAGCAGGGAGGGGTTGTGCCCTGGCACCCAACACTCAGAGCCAGCCGCTGTCACCAACAGTGCCAGAAATCTCTCTAAAAGGAAAAGAAGGGGGGAAAAAAGAGTTCCTAAGTTGATGTTTAGACAGGCATGGTTTGTCAAATGGGCTGCACCTCAGAAGGTGTTGCTTCCTTCCATATCTTGGGACACTCAAGAATTAAGGTGCTTGCTTTGATGTTGAAATAGTAACTAAAGCCTCTTTGACACACATCTCTGGTAATGCTGATGCCACCACTTGCTGTTGTCCTGTTGGTCGTTTTTGTTGTTACTGTTACACAGCCTGTTGGTTTTTAATCTCTTCAACAGCTGACATAGTAGTTTACCATTTAATCCTTCTGCCACTGTCCTTGCAGACCTCAGTGTTTCCATAAGGTGGCAACTGTCAAATATTAGCCAGGATTTAGTTATTTGCTTTAGTTCTTTACATAAGGACTTACTTACAGCTAAGACATGCTTTTTACCTTTTCCAAAAGATATACTTGCTCTCAAAGAAGAATGGATTAAAATGAGTTCTTTTTACATAAAACTGTTTGCTCCTTCCTTTTGTATGAGTGCTGACCTGGCGATGTAAGTTGCTCCTTTATAGAAATTAGGAAAAGGGCTAGTGTTGAACCTGTGTCCTCTTTTTACTAAAACTTAAGCAGGGACAAGTGTCTTCCTCTAAGTGATCATTCTGGGCATTTAATGAATTGAGTGCTTAGTCTTTTGTTATAGAAGGCTGGTAACATTTTGTTTCAAAAATGCTTGTGCAAATTCAGAATTTAAAAGAAGTGAAGGCTCTGTAGCTTGAATAGTTACAGTTTGATCTTTGGAATTATTGGCAATGTTATGGCTGCTTTAAAACAGAAGGTAACATTGGCATATTACGCTTGTCCCTTCAGACTTAGGAGTGTATCTGTTAATGTTAAACATATGTCCATTGACTGTAGCTGTACTATGGTTTCTAAGACAGAAAAGATGCTCAGAATTTCCTATTCTTATAAAAGAAAAGGAGAATTTTCATTTTTATGGGATAGAAATCTGGAAACATTTTTTTTGTATGCTGAATGAAAAAGCACTAACTTTCTGTCATTCTTTTTATAAAAACTAAATTTGGACCGGGTGGTTTTTCTCCTTGATAGGAAAACCTTGTCAGCTAGACCTTTGGCACCATTTGCTTTGTGCTATGACTCTATTATACTTTGGGGAGAATATTTTGAACCAGGCAGTATGTTGTGGCAGTAGTACAATTACATCCTCTCAAGGAGCTCTTGGTGACTTGCTTGGCAAGGCAGCATTCCATAAATGATTGCCTCAGCAGGATTCAAACTAAAATTTTAAAATGTTATCTATTGCAACTCAGTTTAGGTCCAGGAGGACGTTTTCTCGTTGTAACAATTTTATTACTATATCAGTTTAATTTTTTATTATTCAGGACTAGGTTCATCAGCTCATATTTCTTAAGCTTGTAGGACTGAACATTGTAAAATCAATATTTCCGCTAATTAAGGTGGGGTTTGGGAGTGGATAATCAAACAGTGTAGTGAATCATTAAAAACTTACATGCTAATATTGACTAGCATTATTGGCAAAAGAGGACCAATTCTCTATGCTGGGCACTCTTTTTTTCTTATATTTTTAAAACAGAAGCAAAACACATTCAGTAAAAATTGATGTTCTCAGCATTTAATAGTGTAGAGATGGTCCTTTTTGGATATAAAAGCAATGTGTTAAAATTCTGGGCACTCATATGTAGCATTTTCTTTCCCATCATTTAACTTAGCAGTAATTGATGTCTGCTTTCAAGGAGTCTTACTGTGTTTGGAAATAGGTGGAAAGCTATGTTCATGCCTCTTAGGAACATAATGGATCATTTCTAATTATTGCCAATCTTTGCCAGTACCTTTTTACCCTCCCAGTGATGTTTTTTTCTTGTCTGACGTTGGCTAATGTTGGTTTTTGTTTTGGTTGATTTGTTTACATTAGCCATGGCTGCACTCATTTTTGCTTCTGGTCTTCTCAGAGGGTGTTACTGAGCAGACCAGTAAGTGACTATTTGCCACCACATTAGGAGACAGCTTCCCTTCCCCCAGTTCCCTTACCATGGAACTACTGACTGCCAGTGGGACACTGGATGCTGTTGAATGCCACTGTTTTATTCTGTGGCATTTGACTGACTTTCACCTTACAAGCACGTACTCAAAAGCCCCAGGTCTGCTGTCTGATTCAGAGTGACCTGACTATGCATCCCTCCTGGATCAGATTCTTGCATGAACAAACTCCTCAAGATCCTTTCTCTAAGAGTGAGGTCTCTTTGGCAGGGTTACTTCATGGCTGTATCATGTGCAGGGGCTGCACCTCTTTTTTAAAGGAAAGTACAGTAAGAAAAAGACTGAAAATACATTCTGAAAATATATTCACATGCTCTTCGGGTATAAAAACATAAAGTAGAAAACTCAACTGACATGAGCCAAGCCTCACATTGCATCTTCTCAGACTGTTTTTCTCTGGGCTTTGTCAACTAGATCACAAGTTAAGGAGTTATTCTGTGGTTCTTCATAGCCTTCCTAATGAAAGGAAACTTGGAATCACTGTGGAATTAAGGCATGAGAGTTTAGCTGGCTGGAGGTAAGGAGGGTCCTAAGGAGAAATTATGTCAAATACCATCTGAGCCACAGAAAATGATAAATGTGTTATCACTGTATTTCCTCAGAAAGTTTCTCCCTAAAATACTTAATGCATTTTTATTGCCTAATTAGAAGTTCAAAGGAAAAGCTTTTTTTGATGAAAGCACAGCATTTATCATTCTTATTTTTAAGATTAACTTCTTCAGTTTGTATGGGAAGCTTTGTAACACTTGCATATTGACTCAAGCAGGCTGTAGTAATTAGGGCAAGTTTTAGTCTGTCTCTTACAATATCCTTTACAATTCAACATTTCCCTCTGTGACTGAAAGAAATTGAATTTATGTCCCATAACGTCAACTGGGACAGAGTAACACAGTGAGATACAAGCTCCTGTGACGGGTGCTTCCAGTTTATACATGTTAAAGGGTTTGTATCTAAACTAGAGAGAGATGGGCAGGTATTTGTCACCCTCTGGGACAAGCCACGGTGTGACTTTGCAGGGAAGAAGTGACCTCAGTTTGCAGCCATCGTTGCATAGCTTTTGCCCTGAGTTCATTAAAAGGCAGTTCAAACTGGGACTGGAAGTGAGGGCCAGTAAAGAACGGTGGGTGGTGAGGTCTGTAGCCAATGCAAGGGCGAGGAACACCAGGGAGTTGGCAGCGACTGTGAATATCCCTTCCCTTATTTCATGGTAACTTGCTGGTCAGTCCTCTCTGAACTTTAAAATGACTGTGTATGTGTGAATTTAGGAAATTGCCTTTTCTGTATTGCTGGGCCCCATGGCTTGATGATTGTGGTTACCTCATCATTAAAAGATCTTGTGTAAGCTTACCCTGTAGTTGAAACATTTACAATTCCCCTCTCCTGAATTGATTCTCTGGTGACTAAACAGAAAGACCTGCACTCAAGCTGTAGCCTTTCTTCCAGGGAAGCCATTAATTGGGTGTTCTTCTGTAGGTGGTTGCCAGGTGACCGTAGGAACTTGTGAGAACATAATATCTTTATTCTGCTGTAAAAGTGAGGTGGCAGCTTCAGGAGTTACTACCTGCACGATTGCAGACAATATCACTGTAAAATCCTACCAGGTTTAGAAAAATGGTTTAAATGTCATCTTGAAGACTTTCTTTATAACTAATTGTGCAAGACTGAGTTTATGGAGGGAAGAGTGCTCAAAAATCAAAATTAAAAATTTTAACTTACTCATTCAATTTGATATGCATGCTTGCAGCTGAAAGAAATTCCTAATTGGCTAGCTCTTCTTTGTATTTTTTCCTTGCTGGTGTATTTTAATGTAATTATTGATTGGATTGTGAGCTTGAAACAAAGTGAGAAATACTAGTCTATAAATGCTGATTTGTACAGAAAAACCTATGCACCAGTTTGTAAGACGTTTTAATTTTTTTTTTAAGAAACACAATTCTTGCTGAGTTGAGAGCTTTTTCTTTTACTTGTGAGCAATAGGTATTATTGTACCTCGCATAGATTTGCTGTAGGCAGTGTTGCAGTGCCTGGAAAAATCTGTCAAACTGCTTTCAGAAATGGCAAGACATTGTCAATTAGCCCTGCAATTGTACAGCAAATTAGCAAATGTAGTATCTTGAGGATAATACTTTTTCTGTCAGTCTGCTTTTTTTAGTGAGTGCATAGGGAGCCCCAGTGATTTAGCCCAATATTTAGGATTGAGAAGTACTGTCACATAATTAACTCTTTAATTTACCCAGGGGTTTTAATTAGCCTTATTAATTTTATTTGTTATTATTTATCTGCCCAAGTGACTGGTGTAAAGGACATCAGGTCAGGCAGGCAGAAAAGTCTGGAGAAGTTGGCCATCTGTTTCTCCTTCTGGACAGATGTTGTAATTGGGATGCCTCCAGCCTGAGGGAATGGTAAGCCTGAGCTCCCTGCCTGGTCCAGATGCTCCATGGCTGTATGTGTGTGCATGGTTTAGAAAGTTGCTCTTTCACAAATAGTTATCAGTCCTACAAGCAATGGAACACTTCAGAGAATATGTTAGCGAGAAGTCTAGTACAGATCTTCCTTATGTCTGTGCAAGTAAGAGCAGGCTTGGTTGAGTTTTTTTCTGACTTTAATTTTGGTCTGGAAGAGCAATGAAAGCCTCTGATATAACCACAGTTGTCACCATTTCTTTAGCATCTGAGAAAATCCCCACTGACTGGTGCTGGGTTAAACAGTGGCCTCTGCTCTGGTGCATCAGCACCAAGCCCATTTTAAAGTTTCAAAATTTGTAGCTGTTTATAACGTGGACTTTTGAAACAATAGTTATCTTCAGAAAATCTCTTGTCTTTGGGATTAGCTGTATTTGCCATACTCTAAAACAGATACTAGGCACAGCATGATTTGTTTAGATGTGACTGAGCACAGCATCAGGAGCCACTGAATGGGTTGAGAAAATGCCACCTGGCATGATCAGAGTACAAATCCTTTTGCATATATGCTCCAGCTCTGATTCTGTTAAAGTACTGGCTGCATGAGAAGACCTAATATTTATGAGTATGCCAAAGGACAAAAAGTTCAAGCACTTGGATGGGTTTGGAAGGAAATCATATTCTGTGGATTCAGCTATGAGGAGATCTTTCCACAAAAAGTGTGTCTTGGGTCAATCTGCTTTCATCATCAAGCATTCTCATGATAGCAGAGGGTAACTGATGAACACAAGAAAATGACCGAATTGTTTTTCTCTGACATGTAAGTGGTGTCCCCTGCAAATCACAGTTCAATGCAAGCAAGAAAGGCCTGTAACAATTTTAAGTTGCAGGTAGGCTTCCCAGAAGGCAAAACTATGGGATGGCCCAGTATCTCTTCTTGCTGGTTCTGTCAGTCCCCACCACCAAGCCTCACAGGATACAAGACCAAACACGCATCATAAATAAGATGGTAAAGGATGCTTTTCTTTGCCTGTGAGCCACCATGCTCTGGAGTTCACCACACAAGGTCACACTGTATTTACTCCGAGGATCCACTCCAATACAATAGACTTTGGTGACCCAGAGCATGGTCACTAGACACAGCTGAGCACTCTAAATGATTCTGCTTTAATAATAGTAAGAGCAGTCAGTCAGGTCACCTTTTTCTACTTCTGCTGTCAGATGGGTGCACTTCCAGCCTGTTCAGAAATGGTGTCCGCTATTATCCTGTTTCATCTGCTCCTGACCACATGGATGTTAGCTGGTTGAGTACTTTCTTTGAGTTATGCTCCTTCCTGGTACCTGGGTATGAGGAATATACCACTTGAAAACTCCCACAGAAGAAAAACATTTCTGAGGAAAATAGAAGTAGAGTGACTTTTTTTTTTACTGTTTTGAATGTTCCACAAGGTCAAAGCAAAATGATCAACCACCAAGCTTGAGAGTTCAAAAGAAGTGCCAAGTGCACATTTATGTGGTAGAACTCATTGCCACAGCATGCTGGGGAGGCCAGCATGTAGATGAGTTCAAATGGGGATAATACAAATTAATCAAGTCTGTTAAAATGGTGTTATCGTTACATGGCCCTGAAGTTGCCAAAAAGTTGTTGTCCCTGGAAGCAGAGGAGGCATTTCAGCAGAAGGATGTATGCATGTGTGTCATATTCATGCTCCCTTGCCCTGAAGAAATGCTTGTGGACTGTGGTGGAGACAAAATACTGGAAAAGGTGGATCCTTAAATTGATCCAGTTATCAGTGCTTATGTTCTCCCCTACACCATTCTATTCTCTTAGAAATGCTTTTGCGTTTGTGACACTTGTTATCTACCTCCAAGGATGGGATCGCGCTGAAAGAAGTGATAAGACGAAGGAACTGTTTTCCTTCTTCTCCTGGGTGCTCCAGCCAAACCTGACCACCTCTATTCCACAAAGGAGACATCAATTTTTAATACCTAAACATTCACAGTAATGCTTGTAACTTCATAGAGGATGAAAGAAGCATTTTTCTTGTATCCCTCAGTGTTTTTAAAACCAATTTATAATCAAAAAAGGGAGGTCTGACATATAAACCCCAGCATTGTTCAAGTGAGGATGATGTTGTAGATACTAAATTTGAAAAAATATTTGATCTACTAATTTGTGGATGAAGTTTTCGTTGCTTCTTTTTTTCTTAATCCAAGTATTATACTATCAGGCAGTGGAGACCTGAAGTTGAAATTTTTCTATCAGGAAAACTAAACTGCTTTAGTTTACTCTAGAAGTGACACAAAAAAAAAAAAAAAAAAAAAAAGGACTATATGCAACTGGACACTTAGAGTATGCTATTGAATTTATTAGGGTCCTTAAGGTAGTCAGATTGATTTACACTATCCTGAAAGTTTTTCCTTCTGATACGAGGATTTTTAGAACTTCCTAACAAAATTAATACCATAGTGAAACTAGACCTTTTCGTAAGAACTAATGTCATGAGGGGCATTGATATATAAGCCTCACAGAATGCCTGGGACTGGAAGAGACCTCCAGAAGTCTCTGCTCCAGCCCTCTGCTCAGAGATGATCAAGGTAAAGCAGGTTTATCTATAAAGTAGCTTGCAGATAAAATACTGATAATTGCAAGTCTAGCTTCAGTTTAAATAAGTTTGCCTGTATATGGAATATAAGTCTTAAACTTACAAGTTCTTCTGTATGTTGAGTTCTGCAAAATTATTTCAAATTTGTGTGGTTTGAGCAATAGAAAACTGCTGTGTTGCACGAGAAACTGGTGGGCTGCTACAGTCTTCTCATCTCTAGCTGTGAGGGCGTATCAGCAGTTTAATTGAAACAAAGTGGGAATATTCAGAAAATACTTAAGAAATTTACTTTTAAGGGTTATCTAATCCACAGAAGTTGCAGTATGGCAGGAAATAGTATAATCTGCATTGATTGTAAGAGCTTTTATATGATTCCATTTTAGTGAATATTTTTCAACTAATCACATCTATTCTGGTATACCTATGATGGCCGTGGCTCGTGGGACATTTATCATCAAATAAGGATCATCTTTTCAAGACCAGGATTGTAAATCTAGCAAATGGAGCTAATTGGATTTGGGAACCAGAGCAGACAAGATTTGTTTCAGGGCTAGTGTGACAGTGGGGTTACATCGTGTGGGTTTTTTTTATTTGGTTGTGCATGTGGAGCACTGAGCAGGAGTAAAATACTGCATTGGTTAAGCAGTAAGTGGTTAAACACAGCACTTAGGCTTGCATGGTTTTTAAGTGGAATTTTCTGGAATGTCTTTTGAAGTGCCACAATGCCATCTACTGGCTCACTTTCCTGTGTTTTTTCCCAGAGGGGCGTTTCTTTTGTACACAGGCTTGTATGTAAGGTTTTTACACAGTATTTTTGAATAGCAAAATAAACAAGCTGGGATAGAATGAGCAAAATAGTTTTTGGATGCATATGTTTGTTAAAGGACATAATACATTATATACATTAAAGAATCATTTTGAATCTCTTACCAGTTAGTCTTGCTCTCCTTTTGTTAAAACTCTGAGATGATTAATACTGAAATATAAAGGACAGATCTCCTTTTTACATAATAGCTTGTGTGCAGTAGCTTCATTGTTTTCTGTTTATAGTCAGTCTTTTTTGTCCATTGTTTTTATACAGAAAAATGGAAAGAAAATTAAATATTTAGGGTGTCAAGCCACAGAAAGAGGAAAGTGTTGTATTAGAAATTATATCAGATGGGCTTCTTCACTGACAAATTCCTAGATTCAATCTATTCCCTGTAACTGCATCCTCTCCCTCCCTTCCCCCCAACATGTTTTTAGTCTTTTCAAGATTGATCAACAACTTTCCATTGACTGAAAATTCCATAAACTTTTTAACAACTGTTATGGAGAAGTGTGTATTAGAAAATATTATTCTCAGTATCAGACTGTTCAAACTGTAAATGAGCAGCAAGCAGTTCTAAGAAGTTTTATTAGTTCTTGTTTTTATCTATAGGAGTAGCCCTCTGTCTTCCATTTGCTGCCAACAGAAACAAATGGGCAAATATAAAAATAATTTAAAAAAAAAAACAAAACAGGAACTGTAGATACAGGTAAACACTGTTATTTTTTAGTTTCATTGCTGTGTTTTTCTTTAAGCTATCTGGAGACTTTCCTCATTAGTTGGTCATTTTGTTTGTCTTCATAAAATACTCTTCACTTTTAATTTGTTTTTCCCCTTCACATTCAGTTTTTCCTAACAGAAGTTTTTCATAATCCTGCCTTTATTCAGTCTAGTTAGGAGAAAAAGAAACATTGGTAATGGCTTTTAACAATTTGGATTGTTTTTTTAATAGATTTGTAACTCACTCAAGCACAGCTCCAGAGTCATTATTCAAAGCAACAGAGCTAGAAAAAAATTTCCAGCAGTTTCCTAGATGGCCTATAATGAAGGTAAATTCAAACATCTGTGCCCTTCCTGGCCTTTTACCCTTTATCTCAGTGACATTCAGCAGGTCAAGTGGATCTCGCCAAGCCCAGTTTTTATCTGGTAGGAGCTGTATCTTGCTGACAGCTGCGGAGCGTTTGCACGTCGGTGTGTATTCTGGTGGAAGAGCCTTGTGCTTTTGGCCAGCTCATATGGAAAGGAAGGTGTCTGTGTGCTCAAGTTAGTGCTTGTTTGGGGCAGTGGGTTATTGCACTGCAGCTGGTGGGCTGTATGCCGGGATCACTAAAGCTGAAATGATCATACTTGGCACCCTCGTTGTCTTTTGTCACATAAATGATCTGTGTCAGAGAGGGTGTACTGGGGAGTGGAACTCATTGGCAGCTCAGGCTTCCCAGTCCATGCTAAACAAGCTACCCAGGAGCCGAGTGGGAGCTCTGCTGAGGGGAAAGCCCTCAGTGGTGCACCCATCACTCTGCTGCTTGGATTTGGCCGGGGTGTTTTGGGTGAGGAATGCTCTACTTTGACATGTGCAGAGGAATAGACATTGCTCCCTGCCTGTGTTTGGAGCAAGCGCTAACCTCCCACTCCTAATTATTATCTGTGCTGCAAAATACTAGGGCAAGCCTCTGCTTAGTGTGACATTAAATAAGGGAGGACTGGCAAAACCAGAAGAGCAAACAGGATGATTTTATACCTCATCTTCCATTACAATCTCTTTTTTTTTCTTCTTTGAACTGTCCTGTGCTATTGCAAAGAAGGAAGAACTAATTAGGCCAGTTGCTGAAAGTGTTTTGCCACCCACACTACTGAAAAGAACTCTTTGTACAGAATTAGCTCTTACCAGCTGTGCTAAACCCAGTAATTTATCTTTGCCAAAAAAAGAAAAAAATGCTGCTTTAGTTTAGTCCAATTAAACAAGTTAATGTAAGCTATACCCTATATCCACACAAACACAGATATCTCCTGCTCAAAAGCTGCAGGGTTTGCAAATAATTATTTTCTCCCTCATTAATTCTTCTTACTGTTTGTAAAAAGGGCTGGGTTGGAGGAGCACTGGGAAGTTAACCCATTTGTGTGTGGAACTGGCTGAGTGTGAGCTGTCCGGCTGAAGAGCAGTGTGATGGCAGGACACCCACCTCAACTTGGGCAGGTTCGAGCACAAGGGCTTGGCTTCAGCTTGGTGTGGTGCTGTGGGCACTGTGCCTTGGCACTGAGAGGCAAGGGTAGCAATTCCTGCCCCAAGGGAGAAGCTGTAGGAAGTCAGAAGTCTACTCACCCTTACCTGCAGTAACTTCAAGAGGAACAGAGTGGTTCCCTGTGTTTGCAGTTATGGCTCCACAGAGGTTGCTTAATAAAGTAGATCAAAGTCATGTTTTTGACTGGGGTGTTGGTTTGGAAACTGAGCTGGACCTGAGAAGTGATTTCAGGGTGTCCCTGGCACAATGGTAGCAAGTGAGAACTTACAGGCCCAAACATTGACTGAAATTCAACAAATCCATCCTCAATCCTAAAAAATTAATGTCCTTTCTTTTCACTGGCTTCCTATTCAGGGTTTTTAAGACTGTAGACAGTCCAGGCAATGGGGTTTTTTGTATGGCTTTCACTGGAATTCTTCCAAAAGAGGGGAGGAAAAGAAAAATGCTCTCTGAAGCTTGGAGGTTTGGAGATAGTAAACCAAGAATGATGGCTGAGCAAGAAAAAAGAAGTCTTTGGATATCCTCCATCACAGAAGTAAGATAAACAAGGACATTATCCTTATGATTTTGTCAGGAACAGATGACTGTAGTTTAGTAATCTGTAAGAATTTTGCCAAAAAAAATGAAGTCTTTTTAATGAAGAAAAATAAGAATTTATTCCTGTCCTGATACACTTAAAGATCTCCTAAACATTGCAGTACAGACTTGACATGGAATTATTTGCCTCAATGGGGTGCTCCTTTCTGGGTGACAGATTGAATCAAAGACATCCAATACAAAATTTATCTTCGTAAATACAGCTATATTTTCTAAAGATAAATTCAATTTGTAACTCCTGCTCTTTCAAATTTAATTTTGTAATTTGAATGGGCACAGAGAAAAGCCCAGCCTGTAATCACATCTGAGGTGTATATAAGGTAACATCAGTGTGGAGGAAGAGATGTGTTGGAACCTTAAAGTAAATTGTTCCTCATATAAAATTAAGTTTAATCCTTGGCTATAGCCTTCTTGGAGGACAGGGAAAAATGAATTTTCTGTCTCTTGTGTCTTGGAAAATTGTATATGTTACAGAATTGACTCTTTTCTTCCTGAAACAAAAAACGTCTTGTTACTTTAAAATGGTAATGAAGTACCTGTCAGTTACAAAATGCAGTGTACCTGGTGCCATCCTGTAACCAGCACCAGGAATTTTGGTAAGCACATTTTGGAGTCTTGAAGCAGACATACCACCACCAAATAATTAAACTATGGCTAACATCCATTCAAATCCAAAATTCAGTGGGTCACTCTGTCTTTCATGTCCCTAAACACAGCTTCAGTAGCAGATTAAAAGGCTTTTTTTTAAAACATTCTTCTGGCTCAAAGGACATTAACAAAACAGAAAAGTTAAATTGCTAGGTTAAACAATATTACAGTTCTGAGTCACCTGAACTTTTCCCCTTTATGTTTGGTGTTTTGGATAAGATCAGAATAAATAAAGAAAACAAATCCAAGTTTATTTAGTTAATATGGTATTCCCTTACCAATGTACACAGTGTGTTACACTTGAAAGGAAAAATAATTGATGCATGTTTCTGTAATAGGTGATTGTGCCAACCTGTCTTAATTGATGCCGTTTTCCTGCTAGTTACAGATAATTCTTTTGTTTAAGCGAGTAATCGAAGATCTGAGCTGTGAGAGTAATTATACATCTCTGTACTTCTGCTACCTGTATATACTTCTGTAAAATACTGGGCAGCATGCTGCAGAGAGAGGTAGCTCCCACAGGAGAGTCCTCAAGCATAATACATGTTGGTGTACTTGTTATCCATTTGTCTCGTGGAGTTACTACTGCAGGTGTTCGTGCAGCCTCACGCTTTGGTACTGCAGATACTGAGAAAGCTTCTTGTTCAGAAAAATTGAAGTGAAAGTGTAGCAAATGTGCAGAGGTGACTACTGTGCTGTGTAAGATATTACAGGGATGAACTTTCAATGGACGTGAGCATGGGCCCAGCTGGGATCAGAACAGCTGCTGGCTTCAAAAGCAGCGGTGACCAAGGTTTTCCATGCTGCCAAACCAAATGCATTTTGTGGAGCCAGCATTGCCATGTGCCACAGAATTTTCTTCACTGAAGAATCAGTGGCTTTAGCTGTTCCCACACTCCTGGGCTGCTTTTCATCTGTGTGAGCTCCAACGTATTCTCCAGCATGTTTCCTGGAACTTTCTCCAAGTTCCAGTGGTTTGGGACAAAATCAGGTATTTTCAGGAACTGGGAGGGAGGACAAATGTAGAAGGTGATAGGCATTATTAAAAAAGAAGGAAGGGGGGCACAGGTGGATGAGTAATTTTCTGAAAGACATTGATCTACAAACATGCCATATACATCATTGTGTGACTGTTTTGCAGCTCTCCCCAGCAGCCAAGTTCCCCAGTTTACATGAGAAATAAGACTAAAGTTGGTTCTTTCAGCACATTGCATTTCTGCCATCTGACTTTAAATACAAATGTTGTGAAAGGTTGTCTTTTAATTATGATTGTTGTCATAATGTTGTGGCAGCTCATTTTAGTACCGCAGTAGTTCACAGTATGAAAGTTTACTAGGGCCACAGAATTACTTGATCACACTACTCAGTAAGCATATTTAATATCTGCTTATACCTGTCTATAATGACTACATTTTCTTCAGTGTTCCACTCCAAAAGTCTCTTAGAAATAGTGATCCAAGAAGATACTGAAGAGTGAAATATTTTCCTTTTGTAATGACAATTTAGTTTTTGTATGTATTGTGGAGTTAGTATATCTGCAATACACAAACATTACAGTACTTTCGTGGACCTAGTGCAGAATGTGTTTTTTGTGACAGTGGCTGTTGTATTATACTACTGACAAAAGTAAGGCAGGCACTCACATTGGCATTGATGAATTCTGCTTATGTAGTTGCTGCAAAACATAGGGTCCTCTGTGAATGGTCTGGGTATTTACATACCAAATGTCTCAGCATTACTAGACTACCTGTTATACCACACTCAGCACAATGTTATCCAGGTCTTTGTCTCTATATTTTCAAGTAATAATGTTTCTATTCCTTTCCTTGCCACACTCAGCATCTTAACTGAGTGATTTTTCTCTTCTGCATGCTATGTTGAGAAAAGATATTAAGTTTTTCCCCATTACCCACATGGGATTGACTCTTTAGAAGACCTGCTTCTTCTGTGTTTGGCTTTTTGAAGAGTTTGAGCTGCTCTATGAAGGTTGAGGCTTTCTATGCAAATATGAGAGAAAAAGCAAGATGCTGAAATAACATTAGCAGGTAACAAATAGGGAGGGAGGAGAGGTGGGAGCCTGGAGATTGCCTGGATGCTGAAAGCATGAAAAGAGCACGCCCAGTCAGAGCATTACTTCTGCAGACCTGCTTCTTCCTTGGATGTGTGTTGTATCAAACCTTCACCTGGCTGTTTAAGCCCAAAATCAGTCACTGCTTGCTTTCCTGTGGCCCACTGCCTGACACCTTTGTAAGGTAACCTTTGCAATAGCAGAGGGATGATTCTTCCCCTTTGCAGCCCTCTGCTGTTGGGCCCTGCATGCTTTTGAGATGTCATTTTGCTTGTCATGCTCCTTTTTATCTTTAGGCTGAGCGGCTTGCAGGAAACAAGAGGAGTGAAACTGTGTGGCTTTACTGAAGGACCACATCATCTGGTCCACTTGGCTTTCACAGAATCATAGGACAACCCAGGTTGGAAGGGGCTTGAAAGATTCCCAACATTTTCCTTTCTCTGTTGAGGACCCTTGTTACTTCAAGCTACATCAAGTGTAGCTATTTGGAGCAAAAGCCATGTCTGTCATGCCCATGTTGTCTCTAAGGACAGTAGCATGTCTGTGTAATTTTAACAAAAAGGGGCTCTCTTAACTGAGAAATAGTAAGCATTTAGAAAGAAGAATCCCTTGCTCTTTTGGATCATCATATACAAAATACACATGAATATATATGCTTACAGTATTTTATGTGTAAATCATTGCTGGAATAGATAAGATTCTCTGCTCTTTTCACTGAAGAGTATCTCTTCAGGGAAACCCACAGAATAAATTGATGAGAGTGTTAAATAAATACATCATCCTGCTTCTGATAGGCCAAAGGAAGATGTTCAAGATAAAGTGCTTATGGTTCTAACAAAATTACATAATTTATCATTATTAAGAGAAATAGCTTTCAGATACGTTCTCGCCTATTAGCTGTCTTACTTTACTTCACACCTTCATATGTAGTGATAGCCAGACAAATGGTAGCAATAAATTAGTATTTCTTGCCTTTTCAAAAGCTTCATGTAGCAAAAGCTTTGTGGCACAAAGAAACAAAGAAAACAGCATTTGCACAGCACAGGCAGGAGTAAAATACACAATAGTTCAAACTTCTCAGCTCTGTGCTTTCCTTCACTTCCTTTCCCATTCTGTGTAGACAAATGGAATCAATTAAAATAAGGGAAATGTCTCCAAAATAATTTTTTTCCACATTGATTCCAGCTCTGAAGAACTGGAATAACCTATGTGTTTAAGAAGCCAAATGCAGTTTTTCAACATTCTTTCCTGAGTAAAAATAAATAAGGCTGCTGCTGCAGCATTTAATACCAACACAAAGATTTGGCAAGGAACTGAAGTTATTGATGAGTTTTTGGTTTCATTTGAGTTGTATTAATTACTGTGTACCACACTGGAGTGTTTATTTTTGCAGTAAAAATAATTTCAAAAATTTTAGCCATATTCTTTTAAAAACAAACAAAAAACATTGAACTGACCTTAGTAAATATGAAAAATATTTATTATGAAGTGTGCTGTGTTTAGCATACCCAGTTTTGGGCATGGGAGACAAAAGGTAATGCTTCTTGAAAACAAGAACCTCTTCACTTAAATTTGCAATAGGATTGCAAATTGGTTGGCATCATCCAACAGGAAGGACTCTAGGTAAACAACTTATAAGACTGTTGCCAGCTCTTACAAGCAACCATTATTCTTGTACATTTCTGTTCTATTAAAATGCCCTAGGGTATATCACTGTGTCCCACAGCCATAGGGAGGAGGAGGAGAGAAGATCCAGCAGGCAGGAATTGTGCAGCAAGATTGATTTATTTAATTATTTTACAAACTCTTTTATAGACTTTTTTCTTCATAGTCTAATTGGACAAAGGATCAGCCACCCCTTGGGGTGATTGGCTAAAATCCTAAAACATCCATTGTCAAAATATTTTTCTACTGTACCATAAACAAGACTTCTCAAGGTTGCAGGCATTTCATTTACAGAACTCTGCTACTTCTTCTGTGAGAGAGAAAAGTCTCTCTCAGACTCAGAAAATAGCAAGAAAATTCTTGCTGGCAGCATTTTTGTATCCATACTGTTCTTGTCAGCATTCACTTAAGGTAGATTTTATAGTCACAGTGTTAGAAAATATGAATGTGGAACTTCTTCATATAGTGTTAGAGGGCCAGATTAGCAGCAGTAAATGCAGTGTGTCTGTGGTGTCATCAGGGATTTTCCTTCCTAGTTAAGGTTCAGCAGTGTGCCCATGAAATACACCTGTAAACTTTTCAGGTGCAACAGGAAAAAACAACCTGATTTAATATATATGTATATATGTGTGTGTATATGGTATATATTAAAACACAGGACTTCTTCCTTTTTCTCCATAGTAAAAAACCATGAAAATTTATACATTTATATGTGATCCCTGGCTGTAATAAGGTAACCATATCTTGCCTACAAATTCATAACAGAAGAGAGAAGATGGCTATGTTTATTATCTAGAGATTGGTATTTTTCATATATTTATGCATGTGTGTATAACAACCTATATATATTTTAGATATGTAAATGTGTTTTATATGTAAAACTATCTGTTATACATCAACTTTAGTTACGATCAGCATTTCTTCAAGAAAAACGGGAAACCATTGTTTCTTCTCCAGTGATGACCCTCTTGGGAGATCAAGTTTTTTAAAACTGAGACCTAAAGAAATTGCTGTCTTACAACGTTTTATATTGTTAAGCTGTGGTGGCACTTTCATGTGTTTAGGCCTTGCCTTGTCCAGTAAGTTGATTCTGTATAAGGTGAGAGTGTTGCACCCTCTCCTGTTAGGCCACTCCTACTTTTGTCTGCCATCAAAAAATAAACAGTGGCATGAAAAAAAAAAAATAGTTAGTTTGCTTTTGAGGGCAGAAAGGCTGCTGCCTAGCTACTTACCTGAGTAATTTTAGGGCACTCACCCTGAAATTTATCAGTGAGACGTCACACAAGCAAGTGGCTAGTAGTTTGGAGATTGGCATGTTTGGCAGGATGATAAGGATGAGTAATTTAGTGACAGTGAGAAAAAAGTGTCTTCATCAGGGCCCAGCAGGATTTGTGAGAGGTCATGGGTTATACACCACACAATTACAATTCTGTAAAGTACGTGGGAAGAAGAGATGTCTGGCCACCTTTGCGTTGCAGAGCCTAAGGAAGGAAAAATGTGGTGATTATTGAAGAAGACAGACATTTATACAGAGCTGTCAAGGAAAGATACCATCATACTTTTCAGAGCAGAACTATGCACTCTGAGGCAAATTCAAAAAAAAAGATTAAAACCTGGTCACCTTATTTTCAGCCCTGCAGAAATATGAGCAGTCACTTCTATCTCAACTCTGAGCTGGAAAGTAAAATCTTTGTGTGGATAAAAAACACAAGACATGCCACATACCTTCAGAAACTGAAGACGATAATCTAGCAGTATTTTGCAAGTAGTGGCAATGGGTCTGCAGGATCTACTCCACCAGCTGTGTCAAGATGGGAAGACAGCCCCTAGGATTCAGGCTGCCTCACAGGCCAGCACTGTCCCACTGCAATTGCATTTGTCACATGGCTTGGCATGGAAGCCACACATAACCTGCTCACCAGCCACAGGTGTCCCTGAGAGTCAGACACTGGCCATACAGAGACCTTTGGAGAGGACAGAGTTCAGAGTTCTCAATGTGACTGGATTTTTTGAAGTTTTAGGGTAACAGCATATTCTTTCAGTGTCTGCAGAACATTCAGATTTTGCTTCTGTAATTTTTCTTAATTAATTCTACAATTTAGCTCTTACTGCACCTCTTCTTACACATCTCTGATGCTCTGTTATATAGGGAAAACCTCTCCTGCTTGCTTTTTTTCCCCAATAGCAATGAAGGATTCCATGAAGTGGCTTATTCCTTTGATTGCTTCCTGCCAGCAATGCAAAGGATTGGTACTGTTTCCATATGAACACACAAACACCTAATAACCAGAGAATGGCTGGGTTACAGGCTGGACCAGTGCTTACTCTTCAGTGATTTCTTTTTCCCCATTTGTTGTCTCACATCTGCTGATAAACCCCATTCTGAAGCCCTAAGCCTTCTGCTGGATTCAGACAGAAGGCAATAGTAAGGTTTTCAAGTTCACAAGAAACAGCTGACCATATAGACCTGTACTAAATCTTTGAACAAGGACAAATTGTCAGGTTTTGAGGGCTGGACCTGTCAGAACCAAAGTATGTAGTTTTGCAGGCAGAATTTAAACAGCAAATAATTCAGAAGGAGCTGAAAAGCAACTTTTATACTTCTATTCTATGTCTTCCCCTGATGACAAAGGGGTTCTTTATTGCACATTCTTTCCAGGGGAATTTAATTGTAATGTGTTACCAAAAGAGGTCAATAAAATTTTGGGTAACCAATTTGCTGAGCAAATCATAGCACCTTTTTCCCCAATGGTCAATGAAAATCGCCTAGCACTGACCTATGCACTGGCTTCCAGCCACCTACCAGAAGAGTAAATGTGGTGTATGAGCTACAAACATGCATGATGAAAAAAGAGCACAATAGGTAGCCACTTAAGTCTCTAATTTGGGAGAATGATCTACAGTGAGTACTTGCTGCTGAAGTGCTTTCTTTAGACTCGGCGTGGTGAGGACACTGTAAGAAGGCTGTTGTGTTTCGGAGGGTTAATGAGTGTCAGTGTGTAAATACTGGTGCAGTCCTTCTGCTGAGGCAGGGGATGTTTATAGATGGGAATTTTTCAGCAGCTATAAATGGAAGGTCTGTTTGTTTTGTCTCAAGCACATGGGAAAGTCTTGATCATAACTTAAGAAATTCAAGGCTAATGGCTTAAAAAAAATCCTTATGTTTCAAAGTTCAGCTTACAATGCCATAGCATAGGCTCTGGAAGGGAGGCAGCAGAACAGGCAAGCTGCAGCAGCTCAGCAAAGGCTGACAGCACAGCACTGGTGGCTCTGCACTTGTGAAATGTCTGTACGCCTGTGGTTTGCTAAGGAAGCCACTCACACATAAATCTGTGCTTTTATTGCATTCGAGTGAAGAGGTGCAGCAGTAGATAACATCATCTGTTGGCACAGGGACAGCAAACAGCAGCTCGTACCTTTCTCCTGCAAAGTCATCTGCCCCGGCTGAATATGATTGACTGAGAAGTCACGTACTCAGTCTCATCTATCTCCCCAGTTGGGGGAGAAAAAAACTGCAATTCAGGTTTCAGCATTTTTGTAATCCCTCTGAGCCTCCCATTAAATTTGCTCTACTGTGTGGGAAAGGATTAAAGATTCTTTGGGCTCCAAAACACAATATACAAAAATTAAGTACTACAGCATGGTTTGTGGTAAGGCAGCAACTAAAGTGTATAGCCTGCCACATAACCCAGAGCAGCGAGTTCTCTTTGACAAGTAACACTTGTTGACAGCTTAAAATTTCTGTTGGTAACACATGCCACAGTTGTGCATGGCCTTTGTTTTAAATATTCTGTATGCAACATATTTCATAAGTAACTTCAAAAATAATCAGAGTTGTTCATATGCTGTTACGAACTTAGCTCAGAGTGCCAAAAGAAGGGAATGTTTGCTGGCAAGGAAAACTTCTGTTCCTTTACGAACAGCTTCGTAAGTGCTCCCTTGTAATAAATATTTCAAGATTAAAATCAATGTGTTACAAGTTTCAGACAAGGCTGTTTATCAAGATGAAATAGTTCATTTCCTAAAAGGCAATATTATTCACATTTTTTGTGAGTGTTAGCATAGATGAGAAATTTTTATTCAAGAGTGGCCAGGATTTTTTCCTCACAAAAAACGGTAAACAGAAAATGCCAAAAACATTCTTTCCCTAATTTTTTACTACTTTGAGAGCCTGACTTGCTGTTAGGCTTAATTTGCATAGTTTTAAATTCTACTAAATGTACCATGCTTAGTGTAATTAAGCATCTAGCCTTTTTTGTCCTAATTCAACACTTCAATGTATGAACCTTTTTTTTTGTGAAAAGGACACAGAGCTACTGTGTACTCAGGCCTGAAGGAGAAAGTAGGGGCAAGAAAGGGCATAACAGATATTAAAAAGTAGACTCCAAAATCTATACTTTTAAAAATAAATGTTGTCTTCTGCTTTCATTACCCTACTTGCATGAAACTTCCTCCTTCCCCATCTCAGCTGCTAAGCCAAGAGCTGTGTGTGACGACCAGCAGCTGCATATCCAGCCACAATTTACTGATGTTATGGGGCAGACTAGAAAGTGCTAAAGAACAAGAGGAATCAAAGCATCAATATTGCATTTTTGTCATTTTTCATTTTCTTATTGCACTAGAAAGCACAAATATAAGAGGTCTGAATACCACGTTGTGAACAAGAGGTAGTTCCAGTGTGTGTAAAATGCTACTGCTGAACTAACAACTGTTGAACGGTTTTCACCATTCGTAAGGCAAATTAAATTAGGATTCCAAAGGAACTGGAAAATAATTCCATGCCATGCAATTTATATCTAGGCTCTCCACCCAAAAAGCATAAGAAATATCTGCTGATTCTATCCATATTTTTATTTTTCATTATATTCATCTTTTAATTTTTCTAAACATAGAGCCTGCTTGCTTTTTCTCTGTAGTAACTTCTAATGTTAATTTTTGAGACTTTAAAGGGTATTCCTCAGTGTCATTATTTCAAGATTTTATATATGCAAGTATTTTATGTATTGGTTATTTTTCTTAAGGTCTAGACAAGTGTATTATTTACAAAAAGAAATGTTTATAGAAAGACAAATGTAATTATGGAAAAGCTTAATATATGGGCTATTCAGTTCTTGGGATTTTTTGTGCAGCCTAAATTATAACCTGTTTACTTTCTGGTTTCAGCTTTCTGATATTTTGGTTCAATTTCAGGTTACAATTGGCCAGCTGTACTCCACAGAAAAATTGGTCATTGAGAGTCCAGGAAACACATAGCCAAGAGAAGCCTCTGATCCTGAAGCAACACTGGACCATCTTCAGCATCCTACAGTGCCACATATAGAGGCATAAACCCACATGTCTGAGCTTGTCTGTTCAGCAAAAGAAATGCCTGAGAGACTCAGTTTTTGGCAACCAAAGTACGATTTTCTAAAGGGGCACATGTTCTAAGATAAATGGCTGTGATTTATAATAGTATGTAAGGTAGTCTTGAAATCTGTTTGCTTGTATGTCCCATGTGATGGAATAGATCCTGCCCTATTTCAGCAATAAAACTACATTAAACTACCCATAACCAGATACATTATTCTGCTGCTGACCTTGTCTCTCACTGACCACAAAAAATGTGTTAGATTTAGAACCCCTCACCCAGTTCCTAAGTTTGTATTGATCCTGTTGTATTTAAAAATATACAGCATCTGAATTAAATGTCTAAATACGTATTTTAAGTATTAAAACCAGAGATGGATATCATAGGCTGCATTGTGTGGCTTCCTTGAAGAGCATCCCTTGACATTTCAGGAGGTGACATAAAAATTTCACTAGTTCTTTCTTCAGTTTCCAAGAGTTAATAACCAGTCTTGTCCTACTTTTAGCAATTAACTGATCAGAATAGCAGAATGTAAGACTTGAATTACTGAGGCTTGGGAGCTTTCAAATGTTTTTTCACCACCACATCCTTTAATTTGTTGAGGTGCAGCTATTAGCAGAAAGCTCCACATCAGTTTATGAAAGATTTCCCTTTTTCACGAGGATCATGAATTTTGGCAGAAAAAAAGGAACCTCACTGGAACAGTAACTCAAATGCTGGAAGTCATAAAGTGGCAACAAGCTTTGCCTAGAAAAAGTGGAACACTCAGTATAGCATTTTATTGGTTATTCTTAAATCTGTAGAATGCTGAACACTTTTAAGACCACATATTAATAAAAAAAGCAAGCAAAATTTTTGATCAGGTTCTGCTCAAGTCCTTGCTGTGCTTGAAATTTTTTTCTATTAGAAGTCTGCAGAAAAATTAAGCAGTGGAAAGCTATTTTAATGGCATACAGAAAAAAAAAAGTTTCCTTTTATTTCAGTGAATTGTGGGTTTTTTTGAGTAGAGAAACAGAAGCTCAAAACTAGTTCCATGGCACTGTTGCCTTTGAAAACCACTCCTTATTTTTCTTGCTTCACAAAATTCATTTTTGTTTATGTTCTTTTCTGTTGTTCATTCATTATTAAAGTGTCTAATTTAGAACAAACTCCCATTCCTCACTGCCATTTAAAGTGTATTTTACCATTTTGTACAGTTAGATTGAGATGTCTAGTAATGCATTTCATATGGACAATACAGTGTACAGAATAAAATAGTGTGTTCCTGAGACTGCAAATGCAGCCCCCTTCTCCGTTTCAGATAAAAAGCAAATACAGTAACAATTCTCCCTTTATTAGGTGTATAAGTGTTGCAATGTAAATTGTTTTTAGTGAGCATTTTATTAAAATGGAATTTAATTATTCTAATAGGTAATATACATTCGATTCTGTATTTGAAATCTCCACATTCACAACTGGATAATTAAGTGCACTTAAGTTAATGGTGAAACTGCAGGGGAAGAAGGGTTTGATTGCTCTTTAGGCTTCCAATGAGCTCACAGAAATGTAGTAACATCTCACACTCCTGGATGGCACAGGCTTGGAAGGGCTGCCAGTTTTATACTGTAAGAAACTTAGTTGCTAAAACACTACATGTAAAATCCTTGTCTAAAACAGCTTAATTACTGGAACAAGCACTGCATACCATTTCAAGATCTGAGAATGTATGCTAGGAAGGAAAATAAACAGCATAGCCCTGATTTTATAGAGGGACAACTCCATCAGTAACATTTTTACTATTTAAATCTATGTTTTCACCATGTTTATAAAAAAATAAGAGAACTCTTTCAATGCATAATCATTTACTCCAAAATACCTTTCCAGTGAAGTTCTTTAGCATTGTTTCCAACAAGAATACAGCTGTAGATGGTACATGCTGTCATGTTGGCAGGCAGTCACGGGAACGTGAAATGTCTCATTAATTCCCTCCAAAGTATGAAGGAGATTACTTCTCCATTAATGCCTGAAAATTCTGTTGTTAAGTTTTGGTGGTAGATAGAACACTACTGCAGTCCCAATTCATGCCATCTGCTCCAGCTTTTTTTTTTCAAGGTTACCACTCAGATTCTCTCTCCCTTCCCTATTTCTGTCTGCAGAGGAGCAGTAGTAACCTTCAGGTACACTCTACAGAGAGGACCATGAAGGGGGGAAGAAAAAGTAATGGGGCTCTGTAATTTCACTCTGTCCCCAGTCCATACTGCAGAGGGTAAGACAGCTGACTTTCTCAGTCAAGGACAAATTAGTTCTTACTTGAAATTACTGATCAGCTTATCATACAGTATTTATGCATTACTTATTAGAAGCAAGGTAAGAATGTCTCTGCTGCTACAGTCCAAAAGTCTGCGTAACACTATCTAGCTTGTTAATAGGAGTGCAAAGCTGGCAGAGATATTACCACTTACTCCTCAAACCCAACACAGTCACGGCATTTTAGATGCTTGTTCCCTGTTTTGGACAAGTCTTTATGTTTCCTTTGCTTGTAACACGTGTAAGTGCATGCTCAGTTAGTGTTAATTATGTGCGTATCAGTTGTACCTGATTGAAAGATACCTACAAATATATTTTCCCTTGCCTGATGCCTTTTTAAGGTATTTTGCCAAAACATGCCCACTTCTGTACAAAACATAGCTTGACAAATGCTTTATCATTGAAATCCTACAAGCTATGAAAGGAAAATACTTGCTAACCACACCTGGCTTAGGAAGTTGAGCCCAGCTGTAGGCTGGGATGACTTTAGTGTTGTGTTGGTGTCCCCTTGCCGTGTTCTTACTCCTGGCTAGGGATGTGCTCACCGTCACCGAGGGAGAGAGTGGACTGGAGAGCTGGCACTGTGCTCCAGCTTCAGAGCTGCTGTGCTCTTACAGCTGCACCTTCTGTGCTTCACCAGTTCCGTTTACGTTGCAATACTCATTAAATCTCTCTTGGCACGCTGTCAGAAGCTTTGTTGGATTTTGTCAAAGCAGTGTAAACAACAGGAATAGTTAAAACACAAAGGAATGATCCCATGACTCACGTACAATGTCCGCTATTATAAAAAGTATATATTTTTTCCTTAGAACAGAGCTCAATAAATATATTTACTAAAGCTGCAATGTCTTAGCAAAACAAGTTTGCTTTTGTATTATATTAAAAATGTTTTTTCTGATCTTGACATTTTAGCAAACTATTGACCTCAGCAGTATAAACCAAAATTTGAATGTTTGCCTATACTGAAGTTTGTCATTACTTTTGCAGGATAAACTTGGAAACAGCACTCTGAAAGGAAAAAAGGAACCATTTGATTAATATTAGTAACTGTTCAAAGGACAGGCATTTCTGTTGTGTGTTACAACCTCTCAAGAAATTCTTCTGCTTTTGAAAGCACGGTTTCAAAATGCCCAGATATACCAGAGGTACAGATTTTCAGGAGAGCAACCCAAGAGAGAAGCATGCGAACACTTTACATACAATGTTGAAATAGGCTATGAAGGATTTTAACTGACTACTCCCTTTTCTCAAAAGGTATTTCTATGTAAAAAAACTTCCAAGTTTCCAGGCATTAAAAGCAAAACTTTTACCCTCTAACATCAGCAGCTAGAATAATTTTATGGAGAAGCACCAGCCCCTCAACTTTACTTCCTGTAATGCAACATAAATGCGTCTCTCCCAATACCCAGCACAGACCATACGTACGCGTAAACAGAGCCATGAAAGAGCTGTGCACTGACTGTTTTCCTGAGTTTTCCATAATGATCTACAGTGAAATCCTGGCATTATTCAAGTCAGGACTATACTGTTCGCTTTGTTCCACCAGTCTTAACACAGGCATAATTCTTTCATACTCTTGGGAATATTTTGCTTGATGACCTTTATAAAAAAAAAGAACTAAGCTCTGCAGCTCTTTAACTGAGCATTTACATTCCTACTTTTCCCTTTTTCAGTATTTTAGAATATAGTGTGTGAGGCCTTAATGTGAAAGCAGGGAAAAAAACAGGGAGAGAAGCCAGTAATTCTTCCAAAACTGTGTATTTTCTACAACCGTAAAAGGAAAAAATTTGGAACTCTCAAACCTGTTTCACAAACGTGCACCTTCAAAAAGATTCCGCAGCTTACAGAGGTAATTATTTTTCGCAATGCTTCTTTCTAAACTACTTACCTTTTTTACTGTTAAACCAGTATGTACTGAAACTTTGCAAGAGGGTGAAATGATGGTAATTAGTGCATTCAAGTAACTACTCTTCTGTGTTCGAGAAAAAGAACTATGGAGACCTGTGAAGAATGTACAGGCTTTCTATTGAAAGAGTACACGCCATAAATATTTATAACAGTCTTTGGCAATATGCTAATCCAAGGCAAGTAATTTTCCCTCTCTCAGAAAGAATAATGAAAAAACAATTAAGGTGATTTAATTACTGCCATGCACAGACAGCAGATTTTGAACTCATGACAGATGAACATTCATTACAGTGCCATGTTATCCTAACCCCATAACGCAAGACTCTGAACAGAGTGGACAATTAAACCTAGATCATTTCCCTTACCTTCCTGCAGTACTTTGGGCTGGATCCAAATCCCAGGGAAGCCAATGGGAGCAGAAGCCAGACTTTCCAAGTACTGACTGAAAGCTCCAATTTTAAATAACACAGAAGTAGTTTTCATGCAAGCTTACAGATCTTCATGACACCAAAGTAAATTTAGCTTCACAGTCCTTTTCTCAATCATTTAAAGCTGAATCTAAAAGTAAGTGTACATGGCAAAAAATTGCTTAAGGAAGATTTGGCTTTGATGTCCTTCACAGTTACCCCTATAGGGTTTCAACTATATTAAACTTTTTTCATTTATATACACCTATAAAACCATTTGGCAGCTATTCCTCCCCTAAATCCTTAATCCATGGTGGGGGAACAGAAATCTGC
This sequence comes from Corvus kubaryi, assembly GCF_017639235.1. NCBI lineage: Eukaryota > Metazoa > Chordata > Aves > Passeriformes > Corvidae > Corvus > Corvus kubaryi. The sequence goes on from NW_024582057.1 coordinate 7,573,786, forward strand.
ATAAAATAAAAATCTTTGGAGCTAGTGTTTTTCCAAAAGTGCAGTAAATCTTAAATTTCTTATTTAAGTTAGGGGAGGGAGCATGTTTATGAGCACATCCTCCAAAAGTTATGCTTTGAATCTTTATGAAATACATTAACAGTAATGCAACCAAACAGGAAGAGTGCTTCACTTAGCGTTTTACTCTACTGGCCTTTAGATTTTAATAGAATTAAAACTATTTCACTTTGATTATACTTCTTTGAGAATAATGTTGCAATTACACCATGTGTCTCAACCTGTGACCAGGAGCAGGAGCCCTGGGTTTTGCTGATGTGGGCTTGCCAGCCTTTGGTACACACATGGTCCAGTTGGATTTTTACAACTGCTGCCCAGTGTAATCTTTGATAAAGCCTTGCATTTCCATAGCCCTCAATAACCTCAGCTATAAAAATACAGACAACTGTGAGTAGGCTGTCTTTGAACCCTGCTTTGGAAATCTAAGCTTCTGTAAAATCTTAAGAAATGTACTGTCTATTAAAAAGTGAGTATGTTTGATTTGATTCCCATCTAGAGGTTTCCCCCTTCCTTTCACAGAAAGTATTTCTTAATAACAAATAAAAGCACTTTACCAGGTATCAAAGCACAAAAATGTTGTGCTTTAATTAACACAATTGGCAGGATCTTCGATTGGCAACAATTTTCTGAAGCACTCAGAAGATTTTACTGTCTAGCCTCAGCAAGTACTTTCTTGTATTTCAAATTTCAGGTCACACATCTGAAAAGCACACAGAAATGTTACACATTCTGGATGTCGATGTTTACAGTGGACCAGAGAACGTTTCCAGCCTTCTATCAATAGGCACAGCCAGCCAGGATTCTTCCTGGTACCACCTCTGCCCGGACACAGCCATCAGCATACGGCTGCTCCTTTAACTTGTGTTAAGGAGAGATCCCTCCCCTCCTTTTTCTGGCGATGTTTCCTCCTTCTCTGAAGCAACTAATAAACAAAGCACAGAATAGGAATGGGCTCCAGAAATCCCAAATATTACATTGTACTTAAATGAAGGATCAATCTTGACACTGTTAGGATCACACATCAGCTTAAGAGCACACTATTTCATTGATGCAGCAATCTGAAGAAAGGCTAATTCATACCAGGTTATCCCATGTAACATCCTGTAATCCTGTAATGCATGATAGATTTAAAACAAACTTGTGTAGGGAAGTAGTAGAGTTCACTATTCTCACTTAAAACCTTTTTGGCAAGAGTTCACATGTAACTTAGAGGACAAGATTCCCAACTTCTGTTTGCCCGCACAGAGCTTTCCCTCTGTGCGTTGTCAAAGCAACTGATACAGTTTAACAGCAGAATGGTTTCTGAGGGAATTAAACACCTCCTTGTCTCTGGCTGTATTCTCACACTGTGGTTTATGTACAGGCTTTTTCAGGAGGAAGGAGGACAGGCTATGTTTCAGCAGCAGTGCACGTGTGAGCAGAACTGCAGGACCTTTAGTCTGAAGCTCCCTCTGCTTCACGTCTTTCTCCCAGCAGATCCCCTGCTTTTAGCTCTGGGTCTGTTCCAGCTATCTCCAAAGGCAGGTTAGCTGTAGGCTTTTAAATATTCTCAAGTATGGGGAGTTTTATAAAGAAGCTGTTTTTTCTAATGTTCTCATAATGCCCTTTAAGACATTTTACATCTTCAGAGGAAATGGAGACCTGAGAAATCTCGCGGTATGCTCTGTTTCAAAAAAGGAAAATGACATTCCATGGTCTTACTGAAGACCATACATCCATGTCAGGGCGTTTTCTGCACTCTGGCAATGTCTTATCTATTCTTTTGTTAACAAAAAATAACCCGTATTTTGAGATACTGTATCAAAAGACAACAAGCAGAGTCAAAGTTGCAGAAGAGCCAGAACAAAACTTGACTGAAACCCACCTATCTTCCACCCATGCTAGTAAAGCTTCCTCTCACCCCAGCTCTGCTCAAGACATCCATCACAAGGGGCTGTCACGGACTTAGAGGGTGATTTGCCTCATGGCTCTGGCAGGACAACAGTCATTTTCAGCTACAGCCCTAAATGCTGCTTGCGGACGGGATCATCCCTGGTCAGGACACGCAGACAACAGGGTGGGGACACAACCAGGTTGCAAAATGTGAAGTTTCCTGTTACGTTTTGCTTAAAAAAAAAAAAAAAAAAAGTGTAATGGTGAGCTTTATGGCCTTTTTTAAAACTCTTTTTTATTCTTACAAACCCATTTGCATTGGTAGTTTTTGCTTAATTTCAGGAGTTGGTACACCAGCAGTAGTCAACCTATAGGCTTGCAGTGTAAGAGTGAAGACTATAAAATCAATTCAAGTGTCCAGCGCCATAAAGTCCAGCTGTGTGCACAACAAAGTCCTTTCCCAGCAACATACAAATACAGAAAAATATGTAGCAAAAAAGCTGAATAAATTATAAATACTTGAGAAATGTGGTGCAAAATGTAACATAAGGAGAGCAGAACTAAGGCACTTGTTTCCATTTGTTACTGAAGACACCCTCTCTGTATCACATCGGCACTCCTCAGTGAGAAGGGTCATCCAAACCAGCAACTACTCCCCAAATCTGAAAATACAGAACCGTGTATGAGACGGACACCATCTTTTACTTCACAGTGCATGACTCAAAGGTGTTACCAAAGTTCTCCTGATAAACACAGCATCAGCAAGTATTTTAACTCCTCCTTCGTCCCGGTTTTAGACTTGTCAGCTGTGTGAAAAGAAGTCACCAGTCTATTTTAAGCAAAAACATTTCTGCAGAAGACCCTGTTAGCTGCTATTAGCCAGACGGGACCTACACGCGAGCCTGGGGAGCAGTATCAAAGTGTGTTGAATGACAAAAACCAGAGCAGCCCAGTCCAGCCCCAGATCCAGCCCCAAAACAGAGTGCCTGCTGTTCAGAGCCGCCGCAGCCATGGCAAAGGTGGGGCGAGCACGCAAGCCTGTCACGGGTTTGACAGGTGCTCACAACAGTGAATCGTATTGTTACGGAGTCCATTAAACTAAAAGAAAATAACAAAAAAAGGACAAAGCACACCGTTGCTGTCGCAGTACTATGTCTTTCAAATGGATCTGAGAACGAGAAAATTGGGATCCTAAGTTAAACCTTTAGCGAACACGCAACCAAGTTTTCACACGAGTGCTCTTGACTAATCGGGTAAGTGGAGTCAAGCCCAAATCAAGACCTCAAAAATTCACTTCAAGAGGGTAAAAGCAAAGCCCACGCTACTCAGTCTCCTTGCTCTCTCTCTCTCTCAAAAAAAAAAAAAAAAAAGAAAGAAAAAAGACAAAAAACCAAAAAGGAGAACAATTCCACAAGCCACAGCAATGCGAGCCTACGCACATCCATGTTTCGCTGGCAGAAACTGAAGCGCCTGCTTAAAAACCACCAGACTTGGGGCAGTCTCCGGGACGGGGCCCTCGGCGCGCTGGCGTCTCCCTCCCGAGGCGGGCCTCACTCCGGGCGCGGGGGGCGGCCGCCTGCCCCTGCCCGGCCGGGTCCCCTCGGCTCCCCTCGCCCGGCGGGCGTCAGTAGCGGGGGGCGGCGGGGGCCGGCGGGGCGGCGGCGGGCGGCGCGGGGCCGCCCCCGGGGCAGCCGCAGCACCGCAGCGTGTAGTTGCGGCCGCCGTTGTTGTCCCAGAACTCGCCCTGGGGGCTGCGGTAGCGGATGGCGAAGTGCAGGGCCGAGCCCTCCCGCAGGCTCGGCGGGACGCACAGGGTGAAGCAGTAGCGCTCGGCCGGCGGGTCGGGGGGCAGGGGCGCGGCCGGGACGTCCACGAAGGAGAGCCACTCGTTGAAGGTGTAGCGCACCGTCACTTCCTTGGGGCCGGGGCCGCCCAGCACTTGCACCGTGCCCCGCACGTCGGTGGGCGCCGCGGGCCGCCCCAGGCGCTCCAGGCAGACGCGCTGCCGCCGCAGCCGCTCGGCGCTGGGCTCCCCGCCGTCGGGGAAGTCGGGCACCAGGAGCAGCGCGGGCGGCGGGGGGTCGGCGCCGGGCGGCGGCGGGTCTCGCTCCTCGCCGGGCGGGCTCTGCAGGTGCGACAGCGCGGCGGGCGGCACCTGCGGCTCCTCGGCGTCGCTGAAGTGCTTGACGCTGGCGAGGCTCAGCCCCAGCGAGTCAGCGAACTGCACCCGCTTCTTGCACTTGCCGCAACAATCTTCGCCCGCCGCTGCCTCCCCCTCCTCTTCCTCCTCTTCCCCCTCCTCCTGCCGCTCGCCGGGGCCGGGGGACGGCGGCCGTCCGCAGCGGCGCAGCTCCAGCAGTACCAGCCGCTCCCCCGCCGCCTCCCGCTTGGCGTCGCGGGGCACCGTCGGGGCCGCGCCGCGGAGCCGCCGCTCCTCCGCCGCCAGCTCTTGCCGCGGGCGTGCGGGGCTCGCCATGGCGGGGCGCCCCGCTGGGCCCGTCCCGGCCGCCCCTGTGCCGCCAGGCGAACGGGCCGGCACCGCTTTATCCCGCGCCCCCGCCGCAGGCCCCGGGTGGGGGGCGCGCCCCCCCGCCGGCCCCGGAGCCTCCCCGCGGGGCTGGAGCTGGGGCGGCCGCGGGCGGGGGCGGGACCTCCCTGGACGGGCAACGCGGAAACAGCCGCGACGGGCGGCCCCGCACGTCCTCCCGCCCGCCGGGGGCCGGCGTTACCAGGGCACGGGGCAGCGAGCAGCGAGCAACGCTCGGTGTTTTACGGGCTTGGAGGAGAGAGGGGCAGCGGGGACAGACGCCCCGCCGGGGTCCCCCCGCCGCCCCGCACACTCAGGCCGGGGGAGAACGCGCGGCTGTGGGCTGCTGGAGCAGGCTTCGTTATTACTCTAATTAATTATGATTATTATTGTTATCGTCATCACCGTCGTCGTTATTTAGGCTTCCACCCGTCGGAGGTTCCCCGAAGAAAGAGCACGGAGGGTCAGGATTAAGCAGGAGCTCCCCAGCCCCAGGCTGGCATCACCGAGGAGTTCCATCCATTCAGGGAACGGGAGGCGGTGGGAGTTGAGCGGCCCCGCGGGACCGCGGCTGAGCTGCTGCTCTCCCCGCCGGCCCGGGCGTAAGAAGGGCTGGGGGCTGCCCGTGAGCCGTGTTCGTCTGCTGCTGGGAGTTTGTGAGACCCCCGGCTTTTGCGTGTAAATCAGTTTCCACCCGTCCTAACTGCAGAGAAAGATCTTTGAGACCAGAGCTCGAGGACAAAACCCCAAAGGTAAAACAAACTCCAAAGGCCTTAACTTTTTATAAAGTACAATATGTTTTGTAGGCAAATCTCTACTTTTTACCCACACCCGGCACTAACTGTACTGTTACTTGTGTAAAATGAAGTCCTAAGGCTCAGGAGGCACACGTGTGCACAAACAGCCTTTTAGAAGGTCAGGCTATCTCCAAAGTTTCCAATTAAAAACAAAAAATCAAGAAGGGAAAACAAAATACAGGCATTGCCCGTTAAATAAATAAAGAGAATTAGAATTCCTCTCAGTTTTATTTTGTAGTCATGACACATAGTAAACAGCATCCTTATAACGACATGTTTTTATAAGTAGGATGAGGTCCACATCTGAGAAGTTTCCAAACTTGGTTCTATACCTTGTGTGTGCCACAGCTATTGTCTGGGGTGATTTGCACGGATGATTGCAAAAATACTACATTATTAAACTTTCCTCCATTCTTTTTCTCATGGAAGAGACAGCAAAAAGCATATGCAAACAACCCAATGCTTTTTGAAGCAACATACTCCCACTATGGATTTAGCAAGGAGGTTTTCTGTTTGTTTTGCATAGGTTGTTTTATTTTTAGCATCAGTCTGGTTGCCAAAAAGCAGCCTCCCAGTGTGAGTGAATACACTGCAGTTCAACTGAATGTGCAGTCTGGGTCTCTCAGAGGAATGAATGTCAAAGCAGCAGAAACATCACCCAACAGTTTTCTTAGCAGACACTGCTGTGAGGGTGTTCTTGCAACACCTTGACAGAAGAGCTGAACAGCGAGCAGTTCCTCAGAAGTGCTGGATACTCTGAGTACTTGACATTTGTTTGTCACTGGGTTTAGGGCCTTGTAAGAAGAGGAATGAAGAACAAACATCCTGGCTGGTGCCTGCTGTGCTAATGGAAAACATGATGAACACCAGTTTGCCATCAGCTGCTCATCACCAGCTCTGCTGGGAGCTGCCAGGTTTGGCAGACTGTTGGCTAAACATGGTTGCATTCCTTTGCCTTGTCTGCTCCAAGGGAGCTGCTGTGCCACCACTTCAGTTCTTTGAACCAACCAGCCTCAATTTAATGGTGTTAAACCACAGACCGTGGTCCTGAGTTACTCAGCTGAGCTCTGTGGTGCAGCACAGGAAGGAGGAACACGATTGTCCTCTTTCTGGATGTGGCAGCAAAGGTGCTGGTGTCACCTGCTTTCATCATCACTTCCAACCTGCTGGTGTCTAGCAGAGCAGTGGACGGAAATTTTGGGTCTCTCCCAAACACTCTCCTGTTAAGTAACATTCACTGTGATGAAAACAGGTTGCAAGCACTTCCTTACTTATGCCTGGAAGCGAGACCTCCTCACTCACCTGTCTGAGGCTAGTGGGACCTCAAATTAACAGGCTGGAAGGAAGAAAAATGAATAGAATGATGTATAGAATAAGGGTGCTTAGTACTTAAAATATGTTCAAGAACCCCTACCTAAAGTACGACACTGCTACTTTACTTTCTTGAAGTGTTATCTGTTTTATGGTGAGGAAAGCAGAAATTAAGAAACCAGCCCTTACTTCCTCATGTAGGAGCTATCCCAGCTTGCCAAATCATTAACAAGTGTTTCAAGCAGCGAAGGGAAAAAATTGTGCCATTTGCTCATAAGGCAAAACCATTTGGACTACTAGAAATTTCAGAGTAATGTGAAAGGTTTAAGCAAAATAAGGGACAGCAAAAAGAGAAAACAACTGTAAATATTGATAAAAGTTAAGTGATAGGGTAGCAATTAATACACATTTCTTATATGTTCCATAACTCTGGGAGATAGGCCTGCAAAAAGAACTACAGCTTATAGAAAATAAGAAAAAGCAGTTAAGGCAACATGAATCCATATTGCAGGAAAGTAATTACAATCAGGCCATTAACGGCACACAGACTCATATTTTAAGTGGGAATCAATTGCTACCATTTTGAAAGGACTAATTTGAAATCAGGTAAACCTTTAGGACAGATGTTCAGCTACACAACAAATCCTGCCAGATGACATTAGTTAAGGAGGCATTTAGTGTTCTCTGACATGTTTTAAAATGGCTTCTCCTAAAAGAATGGTGCAGCCCAGGTCTCAGGCTTCTAAGTACTATTTACCACACTTGTTATTAAAGAAAATGTTGTGATAAAAGCAGACAAATTTCCTAGTAAAAGAGAGGTAGCATTATTAGCAGCCATGAGGCTTTTTGCATTCCCTGAATTTGGACCAGGTGTGTTTAGGGTTATCAACTATACACAGGATCAACACAGCACTTTCTTTCATTTCCCTGCTTCTTGTTTCACAACAGCCCATCTTGACCCATCCTGCAATCAGCACACACATTTTGCAGAAGCATTTGTATCCTAAGATGATTACTGAAAATGACATTAAAAAAAGGAATGTGAAAATCACTGGTAAGCAATCCATGGTATTGCTTTTCAATTCTCACTATGATTGCATGGGAATGTATTTCTCAGGACTCATTAGATCAGGGATTTTGGCTTGGAGCTGTATTTGACATGGAGCTTGATAAATTGGTCAAGCTGCTTGGATCGATAATTGTCATCATTTGAACAGAAAATTAACATGAAAATATTTGTTTGCAGACACCCAGAGTCAAGTAACTGGAGGATTCTGTGGATACAACCACACAATATAAAACAGAAACCCATTCAAATACTGTTCATCATTTCTTTTAATGCACTTTTAACATTACCTTCAACTTTCAAACCCAAAGCTAGCAGATTTTCCCGTTAGTCCCAGGGGAAAGTACTCAGCTTTTGGATGTACCTAGTTCAAATATGCCAGATCTCTCCAATTTCCTACTTACATGTTTTCTAAGAAAATCTCCCATGACAATTGCTTGTCAGAAAATGTGAATGAGTCATAACTCCTAAGCCCTATGAAACAATTTACAGGGATTTAGAAATAGGCAGGGATTATCACAGTTCATACACAAAATTAATACCACCTTTTTTGAATGATAGCAGCATTCGTTCAAACAATAGTCTCGCTTTGCTTTGAAAACTATGTAGCTCTTCATCCCAGTTTTAGCAGTCATGTTTCTTGTACAAAAATGCCAGCAAGGATATTAATAGCCTCCTCAATTATTAAAAAAAAATAAGATGCTCCCTATCCCATATGAAATTCTAGCTGCTCTGTGTTTCTAGTAAGGATGGTATTTCAGTTTACTGTGTTTATGAGGATGGTCAAACACTGAATGCAAAACTCAGTGGGTCTATACCATTTGAATAGAAATTATTCAAAAGTTAGATTATTAGACCTAATTTTCTTCTTTATGCAGGAAAACCAAGCAGCTGTACTTCAAAAAGGCATGCATTTAGATCCATAATGGGAAAGGTACTGAAATGGAAACAAATAGATGGAAGTGATTGCTTTAATTTCCAAATTTTACATACAAAGATTTAAATGCAATTTCTACAGGATGCCCAGCAAGCAAAACCCTTTAGAGCTTTGAGTCTCTCAGACAGCACTTTTAGAGATGTCTGCTGTGTAGTTTTTCTTGTGTCCTAGCAGATTTTCATCTGATGTTCCTAATGAGATTTCTTTAAATACATGAAAATAACACTTACTCAGTTTTCCTGAGCTACAGCAACGTCTGTGTTTCCTACAATGATAGCCTTTTCAATTTCTAATACCAAGACTTTGGCAGTAAGGCAAGGTATGTCCCTTCATTTGGGTAAAATGCTGACCTCCTTGAAAGTGGAGTTCTGTCATTGATTTCAGTAGGTCAAAGATTTCCCTGCATCTGGTATAAAATCAAGGGCATTTTTCATGACAAGTAAATATATGGTAATGGCACAAAGTTTCTAAATTCAGAATGGAATTGCCATTAACCGTGACAAAACCATGTTGCACAAAAGCTTTCCATTCACTAAGATTTCTGAAGTATTGCTTTGATCTTGTGGTTCATAAAGTTTTCAAGATTGGTTTAATACCTTTGGTGTTTATCAGGTATTTATCTAAACTTTTTATATTCATGTGATACACTGAAATTCTTAAGCCATTTATCAGCCTTTTAATCAGTAAATTATATGATGATAAAAACCCCCTCCCATATACATGTTATCATCCTGCCTTCCTTATAGACTGTTGTTGCATTTCAATAATTTAACTCAAATAAACAGTCTCTGAAAAGGAAAAGTTCCGATTACCAGTGAGAAAAAATGGTTTCAGCTTCCAAAGTGTATTCACAGCATAGGAGTTGAAAAGGGTTTTGTTTTATGGGTTTTGTTTGTTTTAATGTGGATCTCCAGAAAGTTGCAGAACCGCATCTCTTTCAAAAGTTTCTGATGAACACTAGGATCCGGGTTCTCACATGTGAAACCTCTATGTTTATGTGGGATTTTGTTTGGTTGTTTTGGGGGTTGTTTTCAATCTAGGAAAAGTATAATTTGAGCAAATTCTTGCCCTATATTATGCTAGTATAATACTGCTTTGGACTTTAGTGAGGAAGAACCTCAATCTTATCCCAAGTAGGTTGATATAAGGGCATTCTACCCCCAGAACTATTGCTAAGGTATTAAAATAATTAACTTTTTTTCTTGCCTTCTTTCTTAAGTTGCTGGATTTTGCCCCTGCCCTGCCACCTAGCAGCCTGCCTTTGGAAAACAAAACCCAATGTCTTCTTAAAATTCTGTAAGGAAACTTATTCAGACAGAAGATGTTTACCTCTTGTCTAAGGACACTCAGAAATTCCAAATGCTTGACATACCCTCCAAAATTAATTACTGGAAAGGATATAAAACATGACAAAACAACACATCTCTAGATCACCTTTCTGAGTTGTTAGCACATGAACATTAGATGACTGAATCATTAGATTCCCCCCCCCTCCTTTTTTCCCCCTCTACAGTATTAGATTTTTTTGCTCATTGGAAATGCGGCATGAAAATGGAAAACAACATGAACTTGTGCCCACATTAATTCTGTTTTGTCTTTTTGTGTTTGCTTTTGTTACAAGCAGCAAGGCGCGTAGCTCACTCAAAATCAATAGTGGCATGAACTCATTTGGTCTCTCCCAGGACAGCAGAATTTGCCAGCTGGTCAGAAGGACCTTCATGACGTCGGCTGGCAAAACCTTGCTGGTCTTTAGAGTTGTGTTTGACGTGGCACAACGGAATGCTAACCTGACCTCATCAGCTCAGATACCTCCCTGTCCTTTGGGAAAACAGAGTTGTGCAATGTAGCCTGTTCTAATAACTCCTGGCAAATGCAGGCCAACCTTTTCAGTCCAGCAGCCACAGCTGGGTAAGTTGTACGTCAGTCCCATTTCTTGGGTTAAAATGGGAATAGGCTTCCAAGCAATCTTGTTGTATAAACACTACATTAAAATTTGTTGGCTTCAATGTGTGTTTTTTCACACTGTCAAAAAGGGAATAAATTCAACCGTCTCTCTGAATTTTCCAAGACTGCCTCAGTTTTACTGTTCTCAATTGCTCAGCTATGATACCAGATAGCAAAACAGGTATCTGATAGCATATATCCTGTAAAAGAGAAAGAATGTTTATCACAGTCATTTATATCGATCCTCATGACTTATGAACATCATAACTTCAGTTGATGTATATATAAACCAGCGACTAGGAATCTGTAACACAATACAGTACTGCTAAAAGCACACAAGGAGACTTCAGAGTTGAATTTCAGTGAATAAAATAGATTATGTAGTGGATTGAATAAAGAGAGATCTGCTTTTCTAAAAGTTGTTAATAATTTTTACAGTAGGAAAGAAAAAAGATCAGAAATACATGTTGCTTTAATATTAGTGTACCATTCTAATAAGTGAGCCTGTACTTGAAAACTGTCAAGTGCATGAACAAGAAACAGGACTGCATGATAGAGCCTAACCCTGGAAAAGCAAAGAACTGGCACAATAGCTGTCATTAAGAGTATACAAATAAAAATTGCTGAAATAGCCATCTATGAATGCAGGGATGCTTAGTCCTGCATCACCAGAAATAAAAATAGAAAGAGAGTTTTCTGTTTCATTAACTATAAAAACAGTTAAAGTCCCACAGTCCCAGTGAGTTCAGTTCCACAGCTTCAGCACCTTCAGCAGGAAAGGCAGAAAAGAAGCTCCATCTGGTGGTGTGGTTGATTGTCACGGCTTTTCAATTTCATCTGATTGCAAATACATTCCTCTCCAGCAACAAAATGAAAAATTGAAATAACATGTAAAAGATTACCTGTCCTGCAAATGGAAGCAGTGCTATCTAATGCTTTAAAATCAGAAAACATTCTAAAGCCAGGACTTTGTATTTGAAGCAAATCAGAATTGAAGCCTTTCAAGACAAGGCACACATGATCCTGTCAGGGTAGTAATCTAACAAACGTGAAGGGGTGCATTAGCACACTTCAGGAGGTGACCTGGTGCAGTCTGGGGTGGGGAGAAGAGAAGGCAGGAATCGCTGGTTAAAGGATGAAAGAGGAGGAGGAGGTGTGTGAACGTGAAGTCAGGGTTGCTGCTGCACCTGTCACATAAAAGTTAATATTATTATTATTATTACTATTTGCAAAGAGTTGTTGAACAAACTGCAGCGATGCTGGTGGTCAGGTGAAATAATTGGACCTAAGTTACAAATAATTTTAGCAAGTATTTAGTTCTAAGTGTCTCTGTACATGATTTCAGCAAAGTCACTGCTCTGCAGGACTGGGGGACATGTTCCCCCAAGCTGATGTTATAAAATGTTATAAGCATTGTAAAATATAAACCTAATTGGGTAGATAGTACTAAGTGGAGCTACTGAAGTTCTATGCTTACTTTCATGCACAAATTCATGTCTGCTACTGCTCCTTCAAGAACCCATAGCAAATTCTCTGAAGACATGAACCTAGTCCAAGTTTGTGCTAAACTACAGCAGTCTAAAACACAGATACGTATAAACCTTGTCCTGCAAACTCAGGTAAATAAAATACACTTTGTCTACTCTTTTTTAGTGCCCGCATTTCAATGGGCAATATGCTGCATTTCATCAAATCAATGTATCATTACTTTTTTTCTAAAGAGTAGGACAGAGACTAGTATTAATTATCCACAAAAAAAATCCATTTTAAAAGAATGATGGGAATACAGATTCAAGCATCAATACACTAAAAATTGCCTGAAGTCATATTGCCTTTATAACCTTAATGCAGCTCTTTTTTTATTTTTTTGAGCCCATCATTTAGGTTACAGCCTTTAATTATGCATTTTTAGGCCATTTTTCTTTCAGGACTGTCTCGTTAAGCACACAAGATAGACAGCTACTCAATGGTGTTGTCATTGCTTTCCTCCACATTGCTCAAAGTGTAGCTGTAGGCCTGACTTACTGAACAGTATTCCAGTCCTGCTCTGGAGATGTGATGGGTTTTCCTCACGGGATCCTCCATTGTGCTCAGCACTACAGTACCTTCAAGTGCTTCAGAAACAGGAGACTTCTGTGAGATGAAGTATTCCTGATTTTTAGCATTAGAGAGCTGAGCTGCGGAGAGGTGAAGGTAAAAAGTGTCCTTTTATTCTAAGTGCTCATTTTGGAAGTGTGCAACTTGACTTTTGAAATTGCTTATGAGAATAGAAGATTTTTCATGGACTCAGTACATCACTCCTTTTGATTTCAGCTGTAACGCAGTACCTCTGAAATCTGACTGCTTGGGTTATTGGGGTAGAAAGTTATCAATATGCATTAGGTAGCCAAGTTAGTTTGAGCAATTTGCATAGAACTGCCAGGTGCTTTATGTGAGGAGCAGCAGCAAAATTTAGTCCCTTCAGGCTGGAAAATCACTTGCCTCTGTGGCAGGACCATCCTTTTGCTTCCTGCATTCTTTGTAATTTGAAGAAAATGAAGTCCAAGTCCTCCAGCCATGAAAGTAGTATGTGATCATGGCATTAAAACCTTACTAAAGAATGTTATCATGATTCATATCACCACGAATTGGAATTGCAACCTTAATAAAGTTCTTTTAGACTTTTTCTTCCTACTGACTTGGCACAATTCAGAGCAGTTCCTTTTACAAGCCATCTGCAGATAATACATAGTTCAATACATTTTCATACAGTAAATATTTAAGAATAAGTTTAGCAAAATATGTTTCCTTTGCTGGTATCTGGACTACTAATCTGCTGTAACTCTGCTTCTGTCTCCATTTTCATATCCAACTAAAACAAAAAGACAAATCCCACATGTCTCCTATTTCTTTTCACTCCCAAACTGAGGAGACATTTAAAGGCTGCTACTTCCGTGATTCAGTACATCTTTTCTAATGTCTCTGTAATATGATAGACTGTGAATGCAACCTAATGGTGCCAAAACTGAGTTGTTTATCTTTTTACTCAGTGAAGCAGAAGGACTCCCTTCAGTTTGAAAATACTTCAAGAACAAGTCACACTGTAAGGAGTTCAAAAACAATTCAGTTGAAAGAAGACACTTTGTTTTCAAAATAAAGATGTTCTTGAAGAAGTGGTGCCATTCACACCCAGCTCTGTCTCCCATCCAAGAAACAGAAGTGCATGAGCACAGTTAAAGTGAACAGAAAGTTTCCACTGCTCTACGTTACTCTCTTCCCAACAGCAGTAAGTAGATCACTGTCCACTCATCCCACTGGACTTGTTCCTTTGATTTCTGGTAGTTAATATCCCTCTCCCCTACATACCACTATTTCCTAATCAGATAAGCAGTGCTACCCAGACCCTTTCCATCTGAGCATTTAACTTGCAAATCTAAGGATAACTCAACAAGACCAAGATTAGCCAGACCAGTCTTAGGGAGACAATATTTTGAGCCCTTAGTTATCTTATGAATCATTAATCAGGCTGGTGACACGAGGAGGAGCGACTTAACAACCAAGGGGGGATTAATGAGCTGATGAACTGAGCAAGAGTTTTAAGAGCAATGGATTAATTTTCATTGTGAATATTGAATGGATTCAGTGATTAAAAAAACTAAATTACCTCAAAGATCTATTTCAAGAGTAATTTTCTCTCCTTTGCAGTTTTCCTTTTTTACCCATTGTCCTTGAAAATTGCATTTAATTTCACTTAATTTTATATGCTGTTTTCTAGTTATCCTGACAAATGAAGAAAAAATGGCATTTCTTATTTCTCCCATGGGAAGGATGCATTCACTCCCCAACAGAAATCTCTTCCTTCTCACTCCAAGAGCAAAAAGTTTACCTTGGCCAAATGCAGAGTATTTTATTTAACTGTGAAGCCTGTCTTACTTTAAAATTTGAAGATTAATGACTCTGTGCAAAATTCTATGTCTCTTTCCTGCCATATGTTCAGGGGGGTGTCTTATCACTATGGTTAACATCTGAATCCATGTAGTCATCATTTCTTGATTCATGTTACAGAACAGGAAGACCCATAAAGTTTTGTCACTTGGCTGCAACAAGATGCAAATTGCCTTCTTTATTTTTCACATTTAAGTGGGACAGATAAAAGCAGTGAGGTGGTCACCTTTCAGTATGTTCTGCAGAGAGCTCCAGGCAACCAGTGAAGTCTGAAAGTTTTTTTTTGAGATATCATGTCTTTACACTGATCCAGTTTTTGCTGTTTGCTTGATTTAATGGATGATGCAGTTTCTTGTCTGGATTTTTTGCCTAAAACAAAAATCTGGGTATGTAGAAAGGTTTGCCTGTTCCTTAACGTGTTCCCAAACAAAGCAGCAACTTTAGGAAGAATACAAAGACCTCAGAGTCATTCTGGACAAAAAAAACACCTAAAACCCCAGAAGCAGACTAGAACAGTCTGCTTGCATAACAACTGTGCACGCCTCCCAGGAAAGGTGCCTGGGAGACTTCCAGTCTTAAAAATCATGGGGACCAGAGGAAAAAGATAACCTCTTGTGTGCAGTTATGGCTTCAACTCACATACACATACACACTTCTATGTTTATACTCTTATCTGTGCTCCTGGGTTCTCATATACTCTCATGTGTTTATAGTCATATGTATGTGTGTATTTACATTAACTTGATGGTTAACCTTCACATAGCCTTTTAAATACCTCCTGAACAAGACTTGCCTCCATTGATCCTATAAGCCAGTTTAACATTGGCACAGCTGAAAGGTGAGGGCAGGGAAAATATTTTTTGTGTACATCTAGACTGAAACTTTGAATCTTGCTCAAATGAATGAAATGTACAATTCTAATTTTAAACTTTTGATGATGCCACACTGGTCCCTAAACATTTAAATCCTGCTGAAAATACTACTCTTACCAGGGAACGTGGCTTTGGTTTGCTTGTGGGTTTGGGTCTTTTTTTTAATCTTTGGTTATTTTAAATTACTACACAGTATCTGTTGCTTGATTTCATAGATAATATTAGAGAGAAATCATGAATCCAGGCACTCCAGTAACCACTTTTTGAGAACCTGTGTGCAGGCAGGGTGGCTGCTCACCGCCCAGTCAGAGAAACAGGCTTTCAGCTGGCTGAGAGAACAGGCTCCTCTCCCTGTGGCTTTCTTCCTCTTCTGGCACCATCTCCAGCTTCTCTGTGCTTGAAACCAGTCACCACATGACTCTGATGTTGCATTGCAAAAGGGTGATTGAAATTTTACTGTGCTAAACTTGCAGGGCCAAACTTTGGTATTCATCCTCAGTGGAAACAGCTACAGCCAGCCCCACACAAGATTGGTGGGAAGTGCAGCACAGGACCTTTTATGATTTGGGGGTGTCACAGTGTGGGAACCTAGAATGCAGAGAATATTTCTCTGCCTGTTTTGAAAGGTTTTACCCCCCTGGACAGTACTGGTTTTGACCTTTGTCCATGGGAAAATTTGCCTAGCCTCTGGGAAGAATTTGAATCTACAATGGTGTGAATTAGGTGATAGAATACTATGTGAGATTATCACAGGGTGAAAAATTTAGAGTTTTTTGGTCTATTTGCATAGTAAATAGATAGAAGTAGAAAACCTCAAAATGGAGGACAAGTTGTAGTTAAAAGCTTCTTTCTCCTTGTTCACTACCTCCATATTTTGCAGCAATAGTGGTTTGGGATGATTGGATACAGAATTCTGCAGTTCCTGTCTACGTGATTTAGGAACTTGTTGGACATTGGTAAAAAAGTGAAAATACCTTGTGTTTTAAGCTTTCATTGGGTAATTTACCTTTAAAAAGGCTCTGAGATCTTGATAAGTTGTCTTCTTGCTGCATTCTCTGCTCTGTGCTACGTCTAGGCCACGCCAGTGGCTTGTACTCCTTAGATAAGAATTAATAAACACCTGTCTGGAGACTGAGAAACATGAAGTCCCATTCGCCTCCTTTTTTCTCCTGGCAAAAATCTGAACGTCTCCCCCATCAGGGAAGACAACAATTAATAATGTGGACAGCGTTATCAGAGAAACAGTTTAGTGGGAGAAAAATGCCAGTGGCCTTGCAGTCCCAATACTTATTAATAATATGCAGTAACACACACAAAAAAATGAACAAAAACAGGTACAAGAAATATTACTGATTTATTGGTGGGAATGGCAAATCCTCTCCTTGAAGCAGCCTGGAAGCTTGAGCTGTGACTGTAAAGAAGTACTCTGCACTGGTCTTAAGAGAAAATGCACCCTACTCTTAAATTTCTGTGCTGCCTTTTTTGGTTTTTTTTTTTAAGGTGTGGACAGGAAGGAATGCTTAGTTTTATTTTCTCTTTGCATTGCATTCTGTATCTTCATGATGGTGTATTAAAGTAAATGTGTGATCTGCTCCAATCCCAGGAGCAGCACTAATGTAACTAGAAATAAAATGTTCTAAGGATATTATCAAGACAATTTCTGCAGGGACAGTTAATATCCTCTAGCACACCAACTCATATAACTAGAAAACTTATGTACAGATTGAGAACAGAACTGCTCCAAGGAGTTTAACATGATTGTGTTAATTGGTTAGTCAGTTTGAGGGGAAATGGTGCCTGTTATCTGTCACACCAGGAGAGCAGACGTTAGCAATGGAAAATGCAGCATTTTCCCCATTTGTTATGGGACAAGGAGAAGGACACATATTTATTGCCCATAGAAGGTCGAGATGGGTGTGGAAGCATTCCCTAGGATGTTTCCCAGAAGATGAAGGGGCAACCAGGGGAACATGGCCACAGTTTGTTACCTACTGCAAGGAAGTGTGAATAGAAAACAGACTACATGTTCCTCGTATTAGCCATAATGCGAGGGACAATTGATTTGTTTAGGAGGAGAGAGAAAGTGCATGTAAATTCCCCAGTATTATGCAGGGCCCTCACAAAACCTGATCCTTGGGAGGCAAGTGGAAGTGATGACCCTGCTTGAAAATAGATGAAACACACTCGTGCTCCCCAGAACTTTGTTGGACGAATTATCCCTCTCAATTCTTCTACCACTGTAATACCACAAACCTGAGTGAGTATGATATTTCCCAGATTACAGGGGGGTTTAAATCCAAGAAAAACAGATCAGATGGTTGACTGTTTGGGGGTTTTTAATGGCATTTTAAATCAAATCCAACAATGTGGTCCGTGGTTAGCATTCACTAATCTTCCTGGCTTGAATGGCTGCTTTGGGGAGTAGCTTGGCAGAGTCTGTAAGCCCCTTGAAGAACAAGTCTGAGTGGGACCTTTTTAACAGTCCATCACTGCTCTGAATATAGGGACTCAAGTGTGTAAAAAACAGGGTATAAAGCTCACTGTCCACATCTCCACCATCTTTCCACTTTCCTCCATGAAAAGAAACCCGGTTGACACTGATCAAGTAAATTGCTGATTTTCAGTCTTACGCGTTTTATTAATTTTAGATGAACACAGCACCAGAGGTACCTGTTTGTTTCTGTTTTGCCAAGTACTAATTATAATAGCCAAGGCTAAAAGATTTAGACAACTTCCCTCCTTCTCTTCTGCAGTCAACACTATTTTAGAAAGAAAACACAGTGACTGAAAATATTTTGATTCATCTTAAAAACACAAACCAATTTCAGGCTGTGACAAATACTTGTTTAGATTTGATTTAATGAAACTCTAAATATTTTAATAATGTTGGGTTTTAAATCAGAAAATCCTGCAGTTAAGAATGTTCTTCCATAGTGAAAAAAAGTGCACGCAAGCAGCAGCTGGGCTTCACAAAAAGAGATACTGTACATAATGTGAATATCAGACTTTTCTTTCCAAAATCAGTCATTTTATACAACATCAGAATCAAATTTCACCAGTCCCTGGAAGTATTTGAGAGATCCTTCCATATTCCAACCTATTACCACAGGTTGCCTCACAGCAATCCTTTCCTCTTTACTATATCCTGTAATTGTCTTTAAGCATGCAGAAACTGAATTGCCATAAAACTGCATTACCCTGTCATGGGTTTGAAATCCTTGGGAAAATTGATAGCTTTACATCTTAAATTATTTAAGGTTTAAAAGTTTTTTGTTTTCGTTTGGTTTTTTTTTTTTTTTACAATATAAAGAAATCCTATACCAAATTACTCCTAAAACTTAACAACCACTATTAAAATCTCAGCATTAACCAACAATTAGCATACACACACACACACACACACACACACACATATGTGATTTATGTCTCATTTAAAGATAGGGAAATTCTGTATGTTACAGCACAGACTACTGGACTTCTAAGTGGGCTTTTTAAATGCAGTTCAGTATCTTCAGGGAGTTCTCTAAAACACACTCTATAATAGGATAGCCGATATCTATGACTAAGAGTGGGTTAAAATTAATTGCCTGACATATGAACCAAAGTGACTGAACAGTGATGTGAATCCTTCAGTGCTCCACTGTGCTGCAGTGAACTACACTCCTGCCGGAATCCATAAAATACTGACTTAACACTGAATATGCAACCATGAATGAATTTTGACTCTCTTGACCCTTCCCCGATATATTTTTTCCCTCATTTCTCTTCCCATCCATTAATACCCCCAGCAGAAAGCATAAATTGTATTAGCATAGAGAAGCTCATTAAAAAGCCCCAGCACACCCCACAAAAGCAGCCCCCCTCCAAAAAAAAATCAAATCAAACAAACAATAAAAACCCCTCTGCATGCTGCTTTGAGCATAGCTGAAATTTTCTGCCCGACTCTCTGGTCTTATTGATCAGAGGCTTGAACTTTTCACCCCTTTAGTAGCACAGGCTTTCTGATCGCCGCAGTGCGAGGCTCGTCTGCCCACAGAGGCTTCTGCTTGCGGGTGTGATAATAACTGACATTAATCAAGTAGCTCCTTCCCCATTAGCGTTTGCACGCTTTAAATTAGAAGGCTACTGTGATTAAACGGCCTTTTTTGATTCATAATAATCCAAGCAATCTGATTTATCCAGGCAGTGCAGAATTCAGCCCTCCCCCACAGCGTTAAGGAGCCAGTGACCTCCGGAGATGCAGCTTCCCCTCGGGTCGCACGCGATGCAGGGCACAAGCCACCGAGCTGGGAGCCGCAGCAGCGCTGTCCCGGTGTCACTGCAGCACACGGGCACTTGGAAAGCACGTGCCCTGGCACAACGGGGGCTGAGTCAGCCTAAGGAGCCAGAAGCTCTGGAATAGTGACTGTGCCGGGTACAAAACCAGCAACTACTCAGAAAGTTGCTTGGTGTCGTTTTAAATTAAATTGGAAGTCATGAAGCCAGGGGACAGGCAAAAGAAACAGTACAGTGTGGAGGGCTGTGAGCCCTTGGCACAAGAGCTCTCTGCACTCCCTTGGAGGAGAGAGGCCTGAGGCCAAAAAGACTCCCCAGACATAAGCAACCTTCCTGGGTCATGGTGACAAAGTGAACCGCCCCCAGCATGCCTTGTTTCTACATGGTAATAGCCTGTACCCAGTTGGCTAATTGGTTTCTACCCCACCCCCTGCCTTTCCCATAAAAAGCCCCTGTTTCCGCTCTTGAGCAGGTTTTCCCTTCACAGGGGCTGCTGGACAATAGAAACTACTTCTGTAGAATAGCGAAATGCGGCTCCTGTCTCTCTGTCCCTGAGTTTCCCTTGGGTGACTTCACAAAGAGCTGAAAAATCGCTACACTTGCTGAAATCCCCTGCTGCCCAGGGAGGCCTGCCACCATCCCTGGAAGAGTTGTTCTTTGCAGGATGCTCTCTCGTCAGCACTATCGGAGGAAGGCGGAAAAGCCGGATTTTTTGTGCATGCTTTGTGTGAAATATACAATGTACAGAACGAGCGGTGAGACAACACAGCACCTCCGAGGCAGGTCCTACTCCGTGGCTCTTGTGCAGGGCCTGCTTACCTGAGACTGTCAGGAGACGCGCCCTGGCGCAGTGCAGCCTCTCAATGCCTGCGGGGCCTGCATCAGCCTGCAGGGCTGCTCGGGAATCAGAAAACGGTTTGGGTTGGAAGGGACAGTAAAGATCATCCAGTTCCATCCCCTCTGCCATGGGCAGGGACACCTTCCACTAGACCAAGTTGCTCAAAGCCCCATCCAACCTGGCCTTGAACACTTCCAGGGGCAGGGCATCCACAGCTTCTCTGGAAAACCTGTTCCAGTGCCTCACCACCCTCACAATAAAGAACTTCTTCTTAGTATCTAATCTAACCCTACTCTCTTTCAGTTTGAAGCCATTGCTCCCCGTCCTGTCACTCCAGGCTCTTGGAAAAGGTCCCTCTCCAGCCTGTGTGCTCCCTCCGGGCACTGAAGCACCCTCGTGCTTTAACCACCGCGCACTCAGCAGCTGCACACCCGGCCCCTGCGGGGTCGGTGCCCGATTCGTGCCGGGGCTGCTCAGAGCCCGCAGGGACCGAGAGCCCCGAGCGGCCACCGGCGCTGGGCAGGGCAGGACAGGGCACGGCCGACAGCGGCCACCGCGGCTCCGCCGCCTCCACAGCGGAAGCAGCTGCGCCGCCGGAGCCGGCGGACGTGACCTCACGGCACGGCCCCTTCCCGGCCCTCCTCGCCGCGTCTGGCCGCTGCCGGTGGGCCGCACAGGAGGAGGAGGAGGAAGGCGGGCGGGATCCGGGATGCTGCCGGCGCAGCTCGGGCGCGCGCCGCGGCACCTGCTGGTGTGCGAGCGCGGCCACGCGCGCCACCCGCGCTCGCGGCACGCGGCGCACGTGCGGGACCACGCCTACAGCTGCCGCGTGAGTGGCGCGAGCGCGGGGGCCCGGTCGGCGCGGGCCCGGGGGCTCGGCGGGATCCCCTCAGGGAGGCGCGAAGGGAAGGGAAAGGGAAAGGAAGGGAAGCAGCTGCCTGAGGATCCCATGCCGCCCGTCCCCGGGGGTTCTGCCCGTCAGCCGCTCCAGGGACGCGCAGCCGGTGCCCCACTCGCGCCGGGCTCTTGTGTTCTGGGGGGGCTCCTCCGTCCTTGCCAGAGCGCGCCTCATTTTTGGGGAGGGGAAATAAAAGCAAATTAGCCCCCCTTGTGCTTGTGGTCTCGCGCAGCGTGGGAAAATCCCCCAAACTCTCTCCTTCCTCCAGGAGTGAAAGAGCGGGCGGGTAGGAGGAGCAGAGGGGTGAGCCAGTGGGAAAGGTGATGGTGCCGATTTTAGGAGCTCTCTGAACACAGGCGCAGGGTCCCGTTTAGAAAGGAGACATTGCTTATTCCGCGCAGGGCGCAAGGCGGAGGTTTCCACAAATCCAGCACACCACCTATCAAAACTTTACGCTGTTTATGCATTTCAGCAAACAAAGGAGTTCGTGTTCATTGCCTACAAGTTACATTGTTCTCTTATTAATTAGTATTCTATCTTCTGTTGGTTAATGAGTCTCTCATACTAATTAATACGCTTGCTCAGTCTTTCTCTCTTTTGGAGCCAGGGGGTCTCTGGGTCGGAGGCCGTGATCTCCACCTCCCGAAATTCCCTTTTATCCAGTCAGAGCTGATTCAGCACAGTTGCTAGGTTAATTAAGTTTCTTACTTATCTTGGGAGTTCTGCCAAATGTCTTTTTGGCCCATAAATTTTTCATTGTTTCCCCTCACTGTCAGTGGTACATCCTTCTCCCCAAGCTTTGTTAACCTCGCCCTGGGTCTGAGATTACTGAAGCATGTCCAGCCCTAAACTTTAAGACACCTGGACTTCACTTAGGGCTTGTTAGCTGTGCTCTTGTTTCATGGATTAAATATCCCTTCTTGTTGATTAGGCTTGAAAGTGTACAAAGACCAAACATCAAAGAACCTCCTTCCTTAAGAAAATTTTTAGGTATCGCACATTTTGCAACAATCAGACAGGACCTTGTTTCATAACCCCCTTCTCAATCCCTGTAACTCTCTGGGCTAATTGTTAACTATTTCTGACTTCTGAGACAATTTTTAGCAGCTAATCAGAAAGCTTTCTACTGGTGTGGCAGGCAGCTTGTTTGTTTGTCAGTCCTTACTTCTCTTGAATACGTATTCCTTGAATACGCACCTGTTCTCCAAGAGCTCTGGGAAAGAAGTTATTTGAGGGATGGAGGGAGGAGCAAGGGGATGGAGCTCTATGCTGCCTGGGATGCTTACTTGCCCATGTATTACTTGCCGTGTACTACCTTGTTTTCCCTGGTCTGCCAGAGTTCAGGGTTCTCTTGATCTATGGAAAATGTACAGGAAAGATTTTAAGCAAAAGGTAGATTAAAGATTCTACTTTGGTCTTTGCTTTTCCACTAGGATTACAGAAATGCTTAGCCTACATTTTTAGTTACAACTGCTTCAACAAGTACTCCAGCAAGGGCTGAAGGAGGTGTCCCATGCGACATCAAGCTAAATATATAACGATGTGAAACAAATCTTCTGTTAACTCATGCTGTGTAAGATCACATCTCTATGTAATACATCAAATGCTATTGTATAGCAAAAAAAGCGAAAAAAGACCCCAAATAATGTACTTGGTGTACCTAGAGACTATGAAAATTGATACATTTTAAAGACAATAGCCTGATATTACTCTTTTTCCATCTCATTTTGATACAATATACTGATGTCTTTGAAAAATAGAGGTTTTCTTTTGTATTTCTTGTTGTTTTATTTGGTTGAGTGTTTTTTCAGAACAGGTTTTAGGATAGGATTTACATTACAAATATGTTCCTAATAGGTGTCTTTTTTGATCCCGGAATGTGGCATGCTACCTGAAGTGCTGAAAAGCACAATGGCAGATATTGGAGAGTACTATCTGGTGAGGAATTTACCCGTTCATGAATTGGTCGCTCATGAATTCATTGAGGCTTTCGTGAAGAAAGGTAAGGAGGAAATCAGAACAGAACAAATGCAGTAGTAATGTACTTTTTTAATAGCACGGTAAAATTTTTAATAGTCTTATTATTATTTATTCTGAAAAGTATTTTAGAGGAAGGGAAGGAAAAACACTAAGCAAATTCTGCATGAGGTTTTTTATATGATTTTTTCTGCTTTGTCATGTATGACAACATTTGTTTACACCCACTGGTTCCAAAATTCCTGTGACTGTTCCTTATAAATTTCCCCCTATTCCATCTCAATTCCGAAAGCCAGCTATCAAGAGGGCTTCCATGTATCCTCACACCTGTTTCTTCTACACCTCACCTTTATGCAGATTCTTGTAGAAATCTTCCTTCTCCCTTTATCGTTCCTTCATACTTCAACACAGAGCTGTGTTGAGCCATGTTCCACAGCAGGCAAGAGAAAAATGTGCTTCCTTATTTTTGATATTTCACTAACGGAGCTGTGACAGCTCACCCTTAGCCAGTAAGAGCAAAGAGGATGCCAAGGAAGATGCAGCCTCTGCCCAGCCAACTTGCTGTTGCATAGTCAGAGCATGCTGTTTTCACCTCGCAGGGCCCACTCCTTTGGCTTATGATAGCTCTCGTACCCTTCAGCTGATAGCCAGAGAGACAAAAAAATTTACAGGAAAAGAGAGGGGAGCAGAGAACATATCAATGAAACAGGAGAATAAGAGATCCATTACTTGCTAAATGTGGGACTCTTTTCTTATTTCCTTTAATCTCATGAATGTTTTTTATGCCAGTAGTGTTGTGGAAGCAATACAGCATTTGTACACAGAGTGCACAGGATCTGACACTTGTATTTTAAAAACCAAAATTGATTAGTGGCAGATAATGCGACAAAATTATTTAGTAATGTGAGCATCTTCCACCATGTCTTTGTGTGGACTGGTAATAGAGATATGTCTGGGAAAAAATTCGGTCTTCCATTTGCTGGCTGGGGAGAGTCACAGGTGGAAGGAAAGAAAATGTTTTCATATTGGGGTGTATTGTTAACATTATTCCTAGTACAGGTCCTTTAAAATATTGCCAGAACAGGGTTTATATAAATAATAACAATGCCATTTTGCTTGAGAAGGTGGAAGAAAGTTAGTTGATAAAAACACTAGAGTGATTCAGATGGTATTTGGCATGTTTGGTTATCTTGAAGTGAGCTGTTTTTATTGTCATGTCTGCCTTTACAGACTGTGTAATCTCATGTTTTTCTGCTTTACTGTTAAAGGTTCATGCTATGCACTTACCTATAAGACAAAAATTGATCAAGATAATACTGCAGCTCTGCTACCAAATGGTATGGGAGATTTGTTTTGATTTCAGTAATACATGTCGATTGTGGCCTGGGTTGGTTTGGTTTGGGTTTTTTTGTTCTGTTTTGTTTTGGGGGGTTTTTGGGGTTTTTTTTTGGAATGATGTAAACTGGAAAATAATGCTTACTGTACTTGCCAACTTTGTTAGAAATTTGTGTGAATTGTAAAAAATACTAATTTTACCTCTTTTCTTATTCATGCTGTTGAATTATATACTTCATCTAAAAGAAATTAAAAAACAATAAAAATCAGCTTTGCTTATGTATAGTCAGATTGTCAGTGCTTCAACCATAATTGCAATTGCTACAGGGGATTATTTTTGGGAAAACACTGCATTCCAACTTCTTGTTTCCTACTGATATTTAAGACAGAATTTGTACCAAAAAAGAAAGTTATCAGCACTGCTTAGGAATGGTTTTAAAATATGAAGTATTTATTCTCATGAGATCCCAGCTTGGGTACTTCATTCAACTCTGGGTCCCCAGCACAGGAAGGACATGGACCTACTGGAACAAGTCCAAAGGTGGCCACAAAGATGCTCACAGGTCTGATCACCTCTCCTATGAAGACAGGCTGAGAGAGCTGGGGTTGTTGAGCTTGGAGAAGAGAAGGCTCTGGGTACAATCAGAACACCTTCCTGTACCTAAAGGGGCCTGAAAAAGTATCATAGAGGAAATTTTTAAAAGATCATGTAGTAATAGGACGTGGGGGAATGGATTCAAACTGGAAGAGAGTAGGTTTAGATTGGATGTTAGGGAAAAAGTCTTTACTGTGAGGGTGGTGAGGCCCTGGAACAGGCTGCTTAGAGAAATTGTGGATGCCCCATCCCTGGAAGTGTTCGAGGCCAGGCTGGATGGCACTTTGAGCAACCTGGTCTAGTGGAAGGTGTTCTTGCCCATGGAAGGTTGGTTAGAACTGGATGATCTTTAATACCCTTTTCAGCCCAACTAATTTGATGATTCTGTGAGGATTCTGTGATTCCCTGAGAACTATGTAACGTGTTAAAAGTCTGTTTAAATTGCATCACAGTTTTATGACAAGACCATAAAACGTCCCACAGCTGAGATGAGAAAATGAAGCTATTTTGAGCTTCAATTACATTGTCTTATTTCTGTTTAACACTATATAATAGAAATACAAACTGGTCTGTCTGCTGTCTAGCCTAAGAAGCTGTAATATGACAGGTGCCCATGAGGGCATGAATAAATTCAGATTGTTTAGGAGAATTCTTTTCTGTGTCTGTTAGCACAGTCCTGGCAAAATGGATACTTGATAGCAATGGAGTTTGTGTGATACAGGTGTTACAAGCTGT
Organism: Corvus kubaryi; assembly: GCF_017639235.1. Lineage (NCBI taxonomy): Eukaryota > Metazoa > Chordata > Aves > Passeriformes > Corvidae > Corvus > Corvus kubaryi. The sequence continues at coordinate 7,599,746 of NW_024582057.1, forward strand.
GCACAATTATTGCAGAGACAGCGTTACATTTCCTGGTGATGTCACTGTCTGAACTCTTCCTCTGCAGCCTTATTTGTTTGTGTTCCGTACTTGTGCAGTAGAACCCAGAAACTGTGGTGGAGAGCTGTTGTGTGAAGCTCTGTACCAAGCAGCAGCAGCCAGATCTGGTTTATGAGCACAGAAGCAGAGTTGTTCCAGCACGTATCAGCTCATTGCTAACAAGCATAGTTTACTCAGTGTGAGTAGTCCCACTGGACCTGGAGGAACTGCTTTTGTTTATTTAGTTGAGCAGTGCATGTTGAGCATGAATGTTTACTAAATCAGACCCTTGTGTAATGTAGTGCTCAGCTAATGACACAGCAAGTGCTAGGGCATGAGTGGAGGAAAGATGGAGACAATGAACTGAGTAGTACAGTAAAAAAGCTATGATTATCTCAGGAATAATATTACGCTTTTCTTACTCTAGAGAGTAAGAAAGAGACCTCTTTGATAAAAAAAGAATAATTGGGTTATAACCTTTTTTTTTTTAAGGATTAATCTGGTAATCCATTTAACTGGAACTAAGGAGTCTGCATTACATTAGTAATACCATTGATCCAAAGCTAACGTTGTAAAAGGTATATGGTTCTCTGAAGACTTCAAAGGGAACCAAGTAGAAGATTATTTCTACTAAAATTTGTTTTGTTTATAGGTAAACTAATTCTGTCAGTTGATAAGGATACTTATGAGGAACTTGGACTGCAGGGTCGCCCTTCTCGGTATTCAGGCAAAAAAGTAATGAGATATAGTAAGTATGATTTATATTAACAGGGCTTATTTAAGAAGCACCTTGTTAGGATGTTGAAACTTCCCTTTCACTAAAATTAGTTATTGTCTGGGTTATATTTTTCCAGATGAAAATACAAGGACTGCCTGAAGAGAGAAAGTACTTTTTCTCCAAGTAGTAAAGCAGCTGTAAGGACACAAATACATCATCTTTTCAGTACTCTATAAAATTTTTCATTTCAGGGGTTCTCATTGTGTTGTTTGTACTGGAGTGATGTAGGACTCAAGAATTTTTTTATACCCTGCATAATGTCTGTACCTACTGATTTAAGTCAGAAAATTTTAAACTGATTAAGAAGGTGTTTAAAGTCTGTGCACTATACAAAATCAGTGAAGAGCCTCACCCAAGACTGCTTGCTTGAAAGGGAGAATTGTCCCATGTTTCACACATTCAAAATGGTGATCTCCATATACCAAGTACTTGGAAAACATAATTTTTTAACAGCTGCAGGGGAGATATCTTGAGTGTGATTTTTGTTGATTTGTCTTTTTAGTAAATAAAAAAACCTAAACACGAACACTATGCCATTTGAAATGTATTGGAACTTGCAGCAGCTGATAGGTATAGTTACATAAAAGCTTCAGGAGGGGAAATTTGTTATCTCTAGTAAGTATTTTGGCAAAATGGGACATCATTTTTACCATTCTGATTGTCAAAATGTATCATGAAACTTCCATTTGAAAAATAAATATAACTTATCAATTCACCTAGGAGAAAACCAACCTGTTGAAAAAGTGTCATCACTGTATACATGACTTTTGTTGTTAGAAATTCTAGCTTTTTTTTTTTTTTTTTTTTACTGCTAATAGCTCACCTAATTACCAGGATATTTTTAAGGCACAGTTTGGGGACTTCTGTCAGCACCATTTCAAAAAAAATCTGTCCCTTTAGTCAGTAGGCGGCAGTTCCAGATTAATCAAAATAAGGACAGCAGGAGGTGAATATTTATTTACACAATGAGGAGTCATATTTGCATAATCAAATACTTTGAAAAAATCTGTATATGTTAAAAGGAAGTTGAATGTTCTTTGGTTTCTTTGTTCTCTTCTAATTTAATAATAAAATTTATTTCAGTTGAGTACCAATAGCTATTGTGCATTTTCTGCAGTTATCACTATTGACTTGACTGATGCTGGCTTTTACCCTGAGAGCAAGAAACATAACAGAGTGCTTTGGGCCTTGAAAGAAAAGAAACCGCTAGAATTTGACTTCCTGCTGGCTTGGGATAATACAGGTAATAAGAACTAAATGTAAAACTAAAATGCCACTGACATGAAGTCCAAAGATTTTTAGTTTACTGTTCTTTTCTAGTGATTGTCCAAATGCATTTTCAGTGGAGGGAAAAGTTAGATTAAAATGTGTATGGCTGGGACTTTGATGTGTTTATTTGTTTGGGGTGGGGAGGGTGTTACTTCCTGTGCACAGAACATCTCTGTTCAGGAACACAACAGTGATTCATGGGAGATATATTAGTTGGTTCATTTCCTTTCGCTATCTTGCCCAGGCTTTCTGGCAAAACTTTGCCTATTTGATGGTGCTGCCTCTTCTTTATAAATTTGTGACATACATAGCAATTATCAATACACTTTTTTTTTTATTAATACACATATGTATCTGGTTACATACTTAGTATGGGGAACTCTGATTTCCTCAGTAGTTACAGGACCTGTACAGAGTCCCTGTTTCCATCGTGTGCCATGTGCACTGATACACAGTGTGCTGTTTGATCACTTTATTCTCAAGCACTTGTTTGAGGTTGGAGCCAAGTAAGAGGTTGCTATAAGAAATCCTTATTTCAAATCATCTTCTAGTATTTGTTTATCTACTGTTTTCTAATTACAATATTTTTTCTTCTGGGACTCAAGTATTGTTCCTCCTCTGAGGGTAATTTTTCAGTCTCCAGCTGTTTGTATTACCTCAGAACAGGCTGTATGTAGGGATATGTAGCATTTGCATAGAATTGATGAAAACGGCAAGTGTCTGTACTGAAAAACATGGCTTTCTTCATCACAGACGTCTAGCTTTCGGTGTTGTTCTGCTTTGAGTCTCCACACTAGGGAGAAGGGATATTAGAAAGGTCCCTGAGAATGCTTTCCCATCTCCTCTTTATATTGTTCCATTTTCCTGGCTCTTCAAGACCAAATCTGAGGAGTTAACTGATGTGAGAAATGGAAGCTGCTTACAAGCTCCTTTAGGAGTGTCCCATGTTTCACTTTAGTCATTCGTGTTTCCCCTCCCCCTTTCTAAGTACTAATCATATGACAAGGATACTCCCTTGTTTGTCATACAGAAATTGTTTAAAGGATTGCAATTCCCGTCCTTGTAATCTTCAGGAAAGAGTCACAGTGAAGGCTGTTGCTACCATAAATGGTGACATAAATCCAACTGAGGTGGCAGATCTTCACGCTCAGCTTGCTTGGATTTATTGATGCTGGGCCGAGAGCAAAATGCCTCTAGGGCCACTATTTTTCTTATGTTTGCTGCTACCCATGTTAACAGCATTCAGGAAGAAGAGCATTTTTTCCCCTCACTTTCTTACATCCCAAAAACAGGTCAGGTCAATCATTTCCTGAATATGGAGTTAAATCTGAATGCCTTTCTGTGCTAGAATCTTGTGCTCTTAACACACAAAAGACTATTAGTTCCTTAGTACTGACAAAAATAAAACTTTTATAGGTTTTTATTAATAGATATGAGACACTGTGTAGATTCTGCTGGAAGGGGAAAAGTGGGCTGTGTTTTGTCAAGAGAATCTGTGTCCTCTGTGACCATTCTGCTTTCTGCCTTCCTGCTGATAACTAGTGTTTCTTGCTATGGCCAGCGCTGCGGGATTTGTGGTTTTTATACCCAAGTTTCCCACATTGTGGTTTTGGCACCAAGAAGAACAGAAAAAGGAAATATGAAGTGTCTCATGTCTTTAATGACAAAGACAATGCAATCTTTTTTTCTATTGCTGTAATTTCTATCACAATTTTATGTGTTTGTTGGACGAAATTCAGTGGCCTCTGAAAAGCTTTGGTGATACGCCTGGTTGCTGTTAACATGGAAAGCTATGCTGTAGCTAGAGGAATTGTTCTCTTAGGGTCTTGACTGTAGTCTTTGAGATTTCCTACATTTAGGGCTATAGCTGAGGCTCTCGCAGCAGACATGTAAATGTATGGTTTTCTATATTATACTAGGAATTCTAGGTCACTATTATACATTCTCTGAACCTGTTAGTCTAACAAATGCCAATAGAAAGTAAGGAAGATCATCTCTCCTGGCACTCTTCAGACTTAAGTGTATCTATATTAAAAACACTAAATTAAAAAGAATCCAGTGACTGCCTGTCTTTGTCACTGTGCCCTTTGGAACAGCCTTTTTTTGAAGAATGACTAAAAAAGATGTCCTTAACCCTCCTTTTTCTACTCCCCCAAATTATTGTTCTTGATGACATAAATATGGCTGATAGACATTAGGCACTTCTTATTTTCTGATAGCAACTTTAGATATAATATTCCACAGTGAATTCTACCCTGTTCTTGAATTTCTGCTCTTATTATATGCCTTTTCTGTGGTATTTAAATATTGCTCTGCACTTCAGACTTTTCATGAGTAAGGTATTATTTCTTGGTCTCCTAGACACCCATTGTTATTTTATGAAAATAGCACACATTATCTGGAATTTGAAATTTAAGAGAATTAATTCCATGTCAATTACCTTCCTGTTTCAAAAGCAAGTAGATTAATATCTCTGCATTTAAAATATGCCTGCTTAGGTTAGTTTTTTCGTCTAGGTTAGGATTTTAGAATTTTTCCTGCTGTTTTGGATCTCTTACTAGTACTTTCCCACAAGTCCATGTACATTTAACTCTTACAGCCATACTGCATTTGAAGATTTATTAGGGGGGTTGGAGAGGAGTGGGTGTTTATTCTTCTAGCAAATGACATTTGTGATATATTTTGATTTCTTTACCCTCTTCCCTTCCTTCTCTTTCAGTCCTTGTGCTCCATATTATCCTAGAATTCCTCTTGACATGATTGATAAATCTGTTCTTAAACCTGTAATCACATGCTCACTTTTCCATTATTTAGGGAAAACTCTGTTCTGAGATGATGTTCCTGCTCCATTTTTTCTGTTCCTTTTCAGGAACACTCTGAGTTCCTCTTTTTAACAAGCTCATTTTATTACTTACCCAGTTAATTCTGCTTGAATTTTCTATTGCGAAATCTGTACTTTGTAGTTAGATAGCAAATTTACTGAGCTGTACTAAGTTACTGAATTTTGCACTAACTTTTATTTCCAAGAAGATGAGGAAGCTGAAGATTGTAAGGCTTGTGCCATAGACTAAAAGCATCTAAGCAGTTTCATGCTGCATTTTTTTGTATTTATGTACAATGTTTCATGTATTCACTGCTTCTTCTGTTTGGTAGTTTCATAACAGCTGTTTGTGGTACTGTGTTGTTAAGGTGCAGAGGGATCAACATTGATGTCATACTTTTCAAAAAACCAAATACAGGCCCTGAAGCCAAAAATAACATTCAGCACCTTAAGGGACTTGCAGTGTCCAGTATTACAAAGTAATGAACTACAAGGAAAGGCAGAGGAGTCCTGCAGTACAGAGGAGCTCTTTGAATGGCTGGGTGCTGTCTTGAATCAAGTTAGCTTGTAAGTATTTGAATTTGTTTGATCCTTAAAAATGTTTTAAGTAAGGAAAGCCACAATTTATTTTAAGAAATAGTTAAATAATAAATAAGACAGACACTGTTTTGTAAGTGGGAAGTCTGTTATGCCATTAAATGTTTGTTTTAAGTCTTGAATGACTTTATCTGTGTTTTTAGATATGTAGTGGTTTGGGCTGACATAGAGTTAATTTTCTTTGTAGTAACTGGTGTGGTGCTGTGCTTTGGATTTGTGACCAAGAATGTTGATAACAGGGGGTGTTTTAGCTATTGATGGGCAGGGCTTGCACAGTCTCAGGGCCTTTTTCTGTGTCTCATTCAGCCCTGCCAGTGAGGAGGCTGGAAGGCAATCCAGCCAGGACAGCAGACCCCAGCTGAGCAGAGGGATATCTCACACCATGGGATATGGTGTCATGCTCAGTAATAAAAGCTGGGGCAAGAGTGGGTGGGAGGGAAATGTTCAGAGTTCCAGTGTTTGTCTTCCCAAGTCAGTAAGAAGCCCTGCCTTCCTGGAGATGGCTACACATCTGCCTGCCCATGGGAAGTAGTAAATTAATTCCTTTGTGTGCTTTACTTTCATGTGGAACTTTTCCTCTGCTTATTAAATTGTCTTTATCTCAACCCATGCATTTTCTCCCATTACCCTTTCAGTTCTAGGTGGGAGTGAGTGAGCGAGCAGCTGTGTGGTGTTTAGGTGATTACAGGGTTAACCCACAGCACCATGAGATCTTTTGTATTGATTTCTTGGTCATTAGTTACTTTGGTATTAATTTAGATTATATGCATAGGTCCTACTTGTTTGGTACAAGTTCTGATTAGTAAGACATCCTATAGAATATTTTAAGCGTATTTATTTCAGTTGCTTTACTGTTTCTTTTTTTCTTCCAGAGACAACAAATCCTCCAGCTTCTTATCAACTTATTGCTGCCCTGAGCCCAACACAGTGGTGGAAAAAGCTTTTTTGTGCACAATCACAGGCTTTATAATTCCTGAGAAGATTATTCAGTTATTGGAGCAGCTGTGGTAAGGGCTGACAGGAGCACATTACTAAAACACTTCTACTCAAACACTTCTTAATACATGAAATCAGTTTTAAATACTTTTGTATGGTAAATACAAAAGTTGGAGGTAAATAGCAAAATATATAAATGAAGACTTTTTTTTTTAGTTAGGAAATGAGGTGGAAGCTTGACATCAGTATAAAAAGAAAGTAATAAACAATTTTGGCTGCCTCAAATTTGAAAAAGCCTGCCCTGTATTCTAGTCATGAATTTGGTTTTTATCTGAATTTCTAAGAAACTATGTCTGTACTGTACTCCTGCACTTTTAAAATGTGGAGTGGATAATGTCTGGCTTTGATTATTCATAATCTATTTCCTCCCTGGTGGTAAAAGTATTTGTGTCAAGCATAGCCCAACTATGTTACTTCCTCCATTGTCTTTTTTCTTCCCTGATAGCAATTGTTCTCATTAAATGTCCAATTTTCTGAAAGACAGTGCATGCTCTAGGAAAGTCTGAACTGCTACTTTACAACTTAGAACTTTTTCTAATTGCTACAACTTGCAGGCTTGCCATGTATAAAACTATAATAGGATGATTCCTACTATAGTAGGAATAATAGATAGTCAATCTTACTTTGTTCCCCAATGTATTCTGATCGAATATTTTCTTTTGAGTTTATTTATTATGGACTAAACAGGGTTCTTTAACTGTTAATGAATTTTCACTAAAGTGTGTCTTTGATTGTTTTACTTTATACTATAGACTTGAATGTGCTGCCTATTCCATTATAATCACTGATTATTTTGTCTTCTTGCTTGCAGTTGCTATTTTGGTGAACCAAAACTGGCATATTGGCTGACCTTAACGGTGCATGGCTTTGCAGACAGCCCTGTTTCCTGGAGAGAAAATGAACATGGTTTCCACAAAGGAGGAGAGAACTTGTACAACTTTGTCATTTTTAGAAATCTGGACTACTGGCTTCAGATGGCTGTAGGAGCTCATGATGATTGTCCTCCATAAAGCTACGTCCATAGAAGAAGTTCTCTAATTGTTACTGACAGAAAACTAATAAAATATTTTTTATACAAGTAGTTATGTAACAGATTAAGTACTAAGAGTCTATACATGCTTTTGTTATTTTTAGACAATGGAAGGAATGGATTTTTGTTTCTTCACTGTCATACAATGCCTTCTGAAAAACTTCAACAGTCTAGGAAAAGTTAAGTTTTTGAGAGTTTTTCTCAGGAATTTGCTGTAGGTAGTCCTCTTTTCCAGGAGAAAATTCGGAATTTGAAAGTTAGCTTTACAGATTGCTGGCTAAAATATTTGACAGGTAAGCTCACTTGGGGATTAAGTGTTTTATTTCTTTACATTAAAGATTTGCAAAACCTTCATATCCCTGTTTAAGATATTTCAGCCTACATGCTAGCAAAAAATCCCAAGGGGAAGATGTGTCCTCCCTGATTTGGTAGCGGCTAGGAGAATAAAGGTGAGGAGAAGGTGTGTGGCCATGGAGGGAGCAGCCATTAAACATGGAAAAAGTGAAGGCTTACTGACCTGCAGATCTGATTTTGCAGATCACAGTTGGTTATCAGAGGTATATTTCTGACAGTGATGCAGAAGTCTGATGCTTGCTTTCTTAATTGACCTACACACACATACTCACACAAACACACACACAATCTCTACTTTCAAAAGCAGTGTGTGGTTCTTGCTTACAGAGCGACTCATGGAGCTGAGTCTCACTGTGATGTTATTGCAGACATTTCTGGGAAGAAAGCTGTGGACGTGCACTCAAGCAATGCACTTGATGTGAAACAGGTTTCATTAACAATAAGTGGTAATGCTGAGAGCATAGGCAGCTATAAGGAATGCAGGCTACTCCTGTTGAAATCCATGGAAGGGTGGATGGTGGGTTGGGGAAGGCAGGATTTGGGGTATATTTTAAGGAGTGGGTACGCATCATTGAAGTACCAATGCTGTGCTAAAATTGAAATTGTTCACTTGATGAAGGGAGAGATTGGTACTGGAAATTGGGGAACTGTAGTGAAAACTTTCACTGTAGTGAAAGTGCTGAGGTGAGTGGCACAGAAAAGCAGGAAGAGTTTGGGAAGCAACTGAACTCTATTTTTATCTGTTTTATTGTTTCTCTTCAGTGAGGAGAGTCATGCTGGATGATTCACCAGGTGGTGTTTATCTATCACACACCTCCACTAACCATAACCTCCTTTGGCTCAAGTTTTGCTATTTGAGTTTGCTACTCAAGTTGTGTCTTACAAACACAACTCTGATGAATCAGCAAACAGTTTTTTAAATCATGACATTGTTTCTCAAAATCCTGCTGCCATGAGATGTTTCTAGAAGGCTACCAGGAACAGAAGTCACATGTACAGACACAGACTCACACAATCACAGACTGAACAGACAATGGTACAAGGGTCTGGGAAAATTTTTGCCTTCGCATATGACTAGTCAATACTTAACATGGTTGACTCAAGCATTGTGTTTCCATTGTGTTTCATTACTGTGCATCAGTGTGAATGGCTTGAGTTGTTGACCAAAGTCTGCTTTTGAAAATGTCTGTTGAGGCATTATGGACTTTCACAAAAGAAACCAGTCACAAGAAGTATCTTCCTTTTTCCTCTTGACCAGAAGGCTGAGTTTTTACTTGAGCTTTCCTGGAAGCTATGCTTGTAGCAGAAATTCTAATACAAAGTTAAAAATCCTAAATTTTTTTGAAAATTGAAGTTTGTAGCTTCAGAGCTACTAACTGTAGGCCCAGTGAATGCAATCATCTTTCTATCAGATTGTAGTAAAACCTTTTCCTCAACAATGTGTATGCAGGCATACAAACAAGTGTAATATATACTGCTTGGGGGGAATAAAACACCACCCAGAATTAAGAGTCTTGTATGGGTGGGTTTGCTTCTCATAGTGATTCTAAAAGCAGCTGTGGGACTTGACTCTAAAGTGGCAGCAGGAGGAGCAGGTGAAATGATTTTTCTAATGAGTACTTGGTTGCAAGAGCAGGTTGGGCACCTTGGTGGAGTAGGTGCTGCAGAAGTGCCGGTGGGTCCATAGTAATTGCCTCAGTGAGACCATTCTGGAAGGGAAGCTGAGAAGAAGGATTTTAGCTCTCAGTTCTCCTCAGCATGTGACTATTAAGGTTAATTTTTCTTTTTTTGTGGATGTCTAGGGAAATCTCAGCAGATTGGTCAGTAGTTACCTTTGCCTCCTGTGTACATAGACAATGGGCTGCAGGCATTTCTCAAAGCTCAGTGTTGTAGTGGCTGTGCTGCTTTCTACAGTCCATAGTTGTCTGCTGATGGTGGCTTCAAATGGCTCTTCCAGCTAAGGAAGGGATTAAAATACTGCCTCTGAATCCTGTAATTTGAGATGCTGGGTTGGTTTCTAGCTTTCTCTTGTTTTCTTTAAACCTGTATAAAGTACAATTGAAAAACCTCGTGCTGTTAATAGGCCCTGCAGTTAGTCTAATCTTAGGCTCTGTGAGACAATACTGTGCTAACCAGATCCATGCTTCCTAGCAAGGTCCGGTGGTGCACTCATCTCTAAGGAGAGAGGCTTTCCTGTGCTTGCTGGATTCTGTAGTTGCAGAGAAAAACCTGGGGTGGAATTTACTCCTATCCTATCTTACCTCCTGCAAAAAACTGAACGCGAGGGAATTTTTTTTTTTTCCTGGGATGAGGTACAGCAGCCTGTTCTTTACCATCCGTACAGTCACAGAGTACTGTATCTCCCCAGGAGACTCCCAAGCATGCAGGAGACCCTTGCTGAGAAGAGAGATAGGAAAGCATTGCTCACACGTTTGGGGATCCCGTTAGTAAGGAAGGTCTGAGACTGAGCCAGGAGGGCAGTAGTTCAAGGAAGAATTGGGCAGGGCACGTGAGACAGAGATAAAAGTTCTTGCCTGAGAATGAAAGATAATTGCCGGTGATGTTCTTGCCCTTTGTGCCTGCCTGTGAGGGAGGACAGGAAAATGCAAAAGGTTCCTGAGAGCTGCAAAAGTAATGGGGAGCAGCTGTGTACCAGCTGCTTCTGAGATCAAAGGCGACTAAGTGCTTACTAAAAAATTTTGCCTCTGGGGAGTGTTTTATCTAGCTTGGGGAAGGAGAGCCAAATATCTGAATGCAGAGACAAGCCTGAGGCAAGCTGGTTGTGTGAGAAGTAGAGGTTTTGTTGTCCTGGAATGCCGACAGACAGTGAAAAGCCACTCCTTGAGAGCTAGGGAATTGCTCTGGTTTAACCTCTGCCTTTCTACTGAGCTGTGCAGTCCTGCCTCTCTGCTGGTGGATGGAGAGGGAATGTTGTTGAGACGTTACGGGGCCGGGGGGGGGGGGGGGGGGTGTAGCAGAACCCTCTGGAAATGGGCCACAAAGACCATGTGCTTTTCCAGGTACCCTAAGTTTGACTAAGTGTTCATGTGTATTCATAGATTGGTGGGTGTAGAACAAATAGAGGACGAACTTTCATGTTGTCAAAGGAAGATAGAAGTTGAGGTAGTTGGATAGCATGTGTTACGCAAAATCTCTCTAAATAGAACACATCTGCCTTTTTGGTTTGCAAATGCTGCCTGAATCAGAAACCTGTCTGAAGAAATAAAGGTATGTATTCCACAGAGTTGTGCATCCCATTAGCAAGAGTGGGAGACTAATGGTGGTGATAGTACCACTGTGTGAGGAAGGGAATATTAGCATGAGGAGACTCTGAGAAAAGTTAGAGATAAGGAAGTGAAAAAGAAATTTATTTCTCAGATTGCAGAGCTTCTGTGATTGCAGAGGGAAAACAGCAAGATTTGGCACAGGTTTAGGGAATGCAGGAAAGGCAGGAACCTGTGCTCATTAAAGGGAGGTGACAGAGCTTAATGAAAGAGAATTATAAACCCTATTCTGGCTGCATCGTGCTGTCATTTACTGGGAAATATCCATTTTGGAGAGGCTATGTAAACTTGGATGACTGGAAATAAAGGCAAGTTCATGCATCATCAGCCTGGGGTTTGCATAGCAATTATGGGAGTAAGGAAGGTTTCACAAAGATGGGCCATAATGTTCTTGTTGGAAGTAATTTGTGTGATTTTATTATTCCTTGCTACAGGCTGCCTCTTTTTGGTTTATAGAGAAGTTATAGAGTGTTATAGAAATGCCAGAAATTTAAAACTCTCTTGAGATAGGTCGGATTCTGTTGATGTTGCTGTTAATTGCAATTAGCAGCTGGGCTGCTCAACCAACACTGCAGAACCATGGTGGAGTTTTGCTCATGCAGGGACTTGCCCCTGCTACAGCTACTACTACAAAAAGAAATGGTAAGGGAAACAAAAGATAGAAAGGAAAAGGACAGCTTAGACGGGTGTTTCTCTTCCCCTTCTCAGTGGCTGATCTGGGATTAGAATGAAGGCTTTTTGTAGCTAGTCCAGTACTCTAGCTACTAGATTATAGTTCCTCTGATGCTGTTAATTAAAGATTAATGCATGCAATTGACTCTGTCTTAGTATGGCAGCTATACTGGAACATGCTTGAACTGTTTATCATTTTTATTCAGGGAGTGGAGCTTGAAGACCAAAACTGGAGACTAATTCAATTAGTGGGCTATTAAATAACCACCACCTTCTGAATAGTAGCAAGAACTTCAGTAATATCTACTATAAACTAAGGCAACTTCTTATAAAGCAGTGGCCTCTGTTTCACCCTTGGAAGTAGCTTCGAGCACTACTGAGCAGTACTTATTTTAATGCAGCTGTATACAGGAGCAAAAAGGGGGAGCTAAAGTGACTTGAGCAGTTTTCAGCTTTCCAGAAGGCAAAGTGCAGGGTGCCTTTGCTAAGGAAAATTTCTCTTAGTTGGCTTTCTTAGGACAATCTTGTTATTAGAATATGGATGTGTTTGACTTGAGTAATTAAAGAATGTCCTAAGCAATGGTATAGGCTCTTCAGCACTCTCCCCACCCCACTGTAAAATATAGATAAACATTGTTATTAATGTTATTGCTGATAATGCCTAATGCAGATGTCTGGGTTCTATGGATCCCAAAAGCCTTTCTGCATCATGTATCAGTAGGGTTTCAGAGGATGCAAAGGGACTAAATTTTATTGCATGGTTACTGTTGAATAACAGTGCATTTATTGATTTATCATGAAGACAATTATTTATAATTTTGTCACTGTTGAAGATTTTAGCCCTATTCAGTGCTGCCAGAAGGAGTATGCATTTTTTAAAAGGCTTTCTCTTGAGACTCTACAGGAAGCTAGTGCTATTCCACGGCAATTTTCAAAAGGCTTTGTAGTTTGGCATGGAACAAAATTCTTAATGAACTCGGCACTACTGTGTCATTTGGACAACACCGCTTACTATTTATGAAGAGAGTTTTCTTCTTTGTTATTGAAGGGAATGAAGAATTTAAGTGGTCAGCTCTTGCAGAGCTGATGCAAAACCCAGCAGTGATACACTGGTCCTTGTGCCTGTTTTTTGGTCAGATACTTAAATCCATCTTTAGCTCTCCTGGTGTCAGAACAAGATGTGTAGCCCCATAAAGTTATTTAAATGTGCTCACATACTTTTGAGCTTCATGATCGTTTGGTATAATTTGCTTTCCCATAATTGGCTTAAATGCCATATCATGTACTTGTGACTGATTTGACAGGAAGGTGGTGGTGTGTTCCTGGTGTCACTGACGTCTGTGCTGCTGTACAGGATGGCATGACTTGCATCTCTCATGTTAAATACTGCAGAATCACAGTCTGAGACTCGTGGAACCTCTGTGCCTGCACTGATCTTAAAGGTCAGTAGGAATAGATGGCATTTAGCAATTCAAGATATGCATTTGCAAGTTCCATGAACTAATTCTTTAAAGTTATATAAGCAGCCTCAGATTATATCTGTAAAAAGCAGCAGTCCCTACAGAGTTTTGAAGACTTTAAAAAAGCAGACCATTGTAGTGCTTATTTGTAGGCAATTAATTCCCCAATAGCATTGACAGCCTTCAGGCTGCATACCCGGCCCCACAAAGTACATTTGCTCTTTCGCTCAGAGCAGAAGTGCAGAAAAGTGGATGTGCTGAGTAGTGAGCTACCTACGCTAGCTGGGAGACAGCGTGAAGGACTACAGTGCTCTTTGGGATTCCACTGCAGCCTGCAGTGGTGGAAGTGGAAAATTGGTGGGGGTTTTTCGGTCGTGGTTTTTTGCGGGGGGGGACGAGTGGGACAGGACGTGAGAACAGTTTGAGATAGAGAAGGGTGCCTGAAGAGCTGTGATAGAGACATCTGGGTTTTACTTGTAGCCCTGGTAACCAATTGCTGGGTGACCTTCTACAAATAGCTCGGCTGTTCTGTGCTGCTCTGACACTTTCCCATTCAATGCAACAGCCTCAGAGAAGCTACTTGCTTTGCAAAGCACTCTGAGAGAGCCGCAGGTTACCATTTAGTGTTCACAGAATTTACCTCAGAACCTGGAATTGGTGATTGCCACATCCATTTTCCTCTGAAGACTGCTAATCAGAGCAGGGTGGTTTTGGCCAGGGCTTCAGGGCAAAACAAGTCCTATCTTTCCCCTACCTGCCTGGAGGGTGATGTAAGTGAAGGAAGTGGGATGGGGTTTACTCTGCTCAAGGCAAGACTGTAAAAACATGGCTCCATTTAGTTAGCAGCAGCGCAGAGAAAGGGGGCATGAAGGCTAACTGAGGGTAACATGAAGCATTTGGGATATTTATAAGAATGTGAAATGGCTTTTCTTATTAAAAGAATGGTTGTGCATCATTAAGGGCATCAAAAGTGAAGTGGGAACATGCTTTGTGAATCAGGAGGAAGAGCAGTCCTTGGAAGTTGCTAATCTATTTATGTTCCAGTCATGCTCAGAGTGTGGCTTTGAGGTCTGCAGCTCTTGTAATTGCCTGGAACATGTCACTCTGCAGCAAGATTCATTGTTCTGTTCTCCCTGAGACGAAGGCTGGGGTTTTTAGCTGTAGGACTTTGCTTTCAGTTGACCAGAGATATGGCTAAATTCCCATGCACTGTTTTGCTGAAACACTCTTAGTTATGGCTCCTGTTATAAGCATGTCAGTTCTATGTGATCTAGGCAAAAATTGATGCTTTTAGTGGTAAGCAGCCAGACCTTTATTTTGGGGATTATACATGAGGTTTAGGAGCCAAGTTTTGATCCCTCTTGATAGAAGTCCCTTAAACTTTGCAGAATCAGTAGTACGCTTTTTTGGTTCCCTGATTACTCAAAGGGTCAGAGACTTTTTTTTTTCTTTCATTTTTCTGTACTTCTTGCTGCCAGACTTTCTTTGCTATTCCCCAAGCAATGCTCAAAACGTTTAGACATTAAGCCTCTCATTAAATTAGAGTGGAATCAGAGCTCTGTGCCTTGCAATGAAGATTTAGAGGGACAAGATTCAGCAGGAATTGAACACGTTTTCAGGAAGCGATATAACATGTGGCTCCAAAAGGGCTTCCAGCCCAACCTCAGCCCTGTTACTTTGCATGGGAACCTCTCTCCTTTCTGCCTTCCCTTGAAGAGAAGTGAGTGCTTTTTTAAATAATGAAGAATTCCTGTAGCTTTCTTTCAAGTCCCCAAGGTATTGTTGACCGTGGGAACCCCTCGTATAGCTCCTATGGAAGTGGGAGCTTGGAGCATAGCCATGACACTTCCATGTAAGAAAGCACACAAGCCCTAGGCAAAACTCTTCATTGGTGTTGGTAGACCGGGTGGAAAAGCCAATTTTTATTCTATGGATTTGTTTCTTTTGAGAATGACAATCTATGCTGACTTTTCCTGTCTGGGGGCTCAGAGTGGAGGTGCTGCAAAGTTTCAACTGAACATGAGATGTTTTTAGATCCAGATGCTGTTCTCTCTGCTTCTTCTCTAATGCATGGCTTGATCAAATTAATTACATGCTGAGGACCTGCAGGGGGGTGAGCTGTGAAGAAAATGTCTTTTACATGACCGTCAGAAGGCAGGCCCAGGGCTGCTTTGGTGCTTCATAATCTGGAACAACTCTTTCTTGTCTTACTCTCCAGTATTCGTTGGTGAGTTGGTTCAGGAAGTTCAAGTCCTCCTGGATTCACTGACATCTGTTTCTAAAAGTTGACAACTGCAGCGGTAACATAGGATGGATGTTTGGCTGAAGCTTTTTCAAAAACACAGAAATGGCTTCATGAACCAGACTTTGTCCAAAATGCCATAGATGCTTGTCCCTGTAACTTGTGAGGACATGATAGAAGCAATTTGGGTTCTTAAGGTGTGCCAGCTCATACAGCTACTACTCTAAAAGGGTTGTGGTTGGCCCCCTTTTTACCTCTGAATTCAATTTCAGCAAAACAAGTCTGAAAGAGTAAAGAAGAAAATGAATTTAGAAATTGGTCTTGGACATAGACTAAACGTGAAAAATTTTGCCTTGAATCTTTTAGATTATAGTCTAGAAAGATACACAGTATTTTCCAGACATAAGGTGAGACTCTGATGTGTTTCTCTCCAAACTCATCTCCAAACAATCTGGAAGTCTCATGGACACAAGAGAACAGAATGTTTAGATGGTTGATTGCAGTGTGCATAAAGAACTCCCAGGTTCTTCCACAGCGTCCTGAATTTGGTAAGAACCTGGGTTTTTTTCCTCCTAATGAACAAATAGATTATGATGCCAAATACCTCTGAGCATGTTTAAGTTTATTCTATTCACAATCAAATGAGATGAGGTACTGTCCTGTTCTAAGAGAAAATCTACAAATACCAGAATCTGTGCAAAAAAAATCAAGAAGCTGATCAGTGTTGCACAAACTCTTTTGGATTCTTGCCCTTGTACAACTATGGGAAGAAAAAAAAGCCTCTTGATAATTGCCCATGAAAGGCATTTAAATGCTTTTGTTAATCCCCCTGCAAGCATGCAGGCTTATAAGTACTGCTGTGGGTGACATCATCTGGTGACAGTGGCCCCTAGAGCTGAGACCTCTCATCAGCTCTGAGTTCTTCTGTGTGACCCTGAGTCAGGGCATATTTTCCTGGAATCAAATTTTTCAAAGAATCCTGTTTCCATTTAGAAGTAGAAATAAGTCGCAGCTTCTTGTGGACTTCACTTTCTCTTGACTTCACTCATCTTCAGTTTGCCTTTTTTGTTTTGTTTTGTTTTTTGACCTCCACAGATGATTCCCTGTGCCTGTAATTTGAAATTACTACAGTCAGTTTTATTGCAGAGGGTATAAAACTTTATTCCTGCTGTCTAGACCCTTGGTGCATGAACTTTCCAGATGTTTTCAGTGAAGGATTCACTACAGGTAGTAGGACATTTAGAGGCAAATGGTGCAACTTCGGAGCATTTTGCCCAATTTCTAACCAGTTCTCATACTGAACATGAAATGCTATAGCCTGCTGGTGGCATCATGTCAAGTGCTGTACTCAAGTGTAGAAACAATCATTGCCTTCCAGTGTTTCCTTTAAAAAGAAAAGTTATGGAGAAGAGTAGCAAAGCTGCACAAAAGATTTTGCTGTTACTAGAAAAGGGAGGCTGGAGAAGGGGGAAATGCACTGCAGACTGTTTCACCCAAGCCAATGCTTTTAAACTTGATTGGCCTTTTTAAAGAATGATCAGAAATGTTGTCCTTGCCCCATGATGCTGCAGTTGGACAAGCAGCCTGTTGAGTTGTGTCCCTGTAGCTGTTCTGAGGGTGTTGCTGCCAGCAGGATAATGCCCTCTTTACTGGGTTCTGGAGGTATTGGGGAATTACTGAGTGGATCCATCACTCCTTGTTTTTCTTCTCTCCCAATAGTGTCTGGCTTGCCTTGGTGAAGGAAAAGGCTGGGACATGGGAAAATCCTGAAACAGACTGTCAAGAGCAGTAAGAGTGTGAGACAGTGAAAACCAGTTTCAAGATACTGTCAAGAGCCTGGGCAAGTTTTTTGGGAAGGGAATTGAAACTGACCCAAGAGCAGTCTGGACTATTAAGTTAATTACCCTGTCATGAGGTTTTTGAAAGCAAAGATGAAGCTCTATTAGCATGTTGGCTTCATGGCAAGTGAGAGCTGGCTGGAGCCTGTTCATCTGCATGTATTTTTGGGATGAATTAGAGTCTAAAAGCCTGTGGGTTTTGTTGAAAAATGACATTTTGAAAGAGGCAAGTTGGCTGCTAGGATTCAGAATCACAACAGAGCCAAAATAAGCTTCATATTTCTTAACCCCCATGTCACTGTGAGGTCCAGATTACCCCAGGTGATATGCAAATGCACAAGGATGGAGCATTGTGAGCTGACAGGTTTTCATGAGAAGGGGGCAAAGGAAAATAAACCACAGTTGTCCATTACGTAAATATATGGCAGGTATGAAAAAGACTGAGCTATTCAAACCTGATAATGTTTCTGAGGGAAGGCAGTAAGAATAGGAAAAAGAGCTAGGGATATGAGTTAACTGGAAACTCAGACCATGACTTCAGCATCTGGCACAAGTCAGCAGAATAAATAAAGCACGGAGATGCTGGGGGGGCAGGGAAAGAGACGTGTCCAGAGCAGCATAAACAGTGAGTCTTGAGCCAGGGTACTGTGCATTGTGCTAGCAGGAGTCCAGTTGGGTTTGTGGGAAAGATGGATAACAGCAAAACAGAATAAAGGATTTGAATAAAGGCAACCAAAAGATTGTGCTCCAGTCATTCTGGTGTGAATCGGATGCAGCTCCAGGGGACTTCAAAGATGAATACTGACATAATGCTAGGAGAGAAATGGGCTTTCTTTTTACTAGAAAAGAGGCTGATTAGATAAAATTGTGATTTATGTCATTCTGAGCATGTGGGGAGCTGGCATCAAGGGCTGAGAAACCAGTATATTACAAAGGCCCAAGGAAAAAGGAACTGGATTCTGAGGGACTGCTTATTCTCTCCTGATACAAAATGATCATTAGGAAAGATAAACTTATTAAAATTAAGTAGTAAATATAATTTTGGGCAGATTGTAGCCAACAGTGGTCAAGGCCTGCTTTGTGTCAGGGTGAATGGGAAATTTAGAGCCTAAGCGTCGGAGTTTCTCTGGTGTTGTATAGTAGCATCTCTGGGTAGGTCAAACTGGAAAAGCACCAGGCTTCCTCCAGTACCTGTGTTCCTTTTCCAGATATTGCTGGGCTCTTCAGCTGGGAAAGGGTTTACATGTCCTTGTCAAAAGCTGCTCTGAGTGTTGGTGAAGTTCTGCTTCAAGGGTAGTTGGATAAAGGGAGCACAGCAGAGAGGAATGAAGGGTGTTAAACACATGGGCAGATACTGTACTGATCCAAAAGATGAGGAAGAATATAGTGCCCAGCCTGACAGGGGCTCCTGTTTCATGTGGCTCCTGCCTCTTCCCTCAGTAAACCTCAGGGACACCATTTCTTACAATTCTATATTTTGTATGATTCAATCAGGGGATGTGTAGTTCCTGCTACAGAAAGAAAACTACTGTGTGGATTAACTCTTCCTAGGCAGGAAAAGCCTGTGCAGACCAAACAACAGTCCAAAAGAATTTCACTGTTCCACCTTCTGTTTAAAAACACTTAAGGTTTTGGTTTACCACAGAGGATGTCAAGGAGGGTGCCTCTAGAGTTCCCAGGATCCCTTGTGAAAGTTTCCCCATCATATATAATCTTGCACCAAGAGCCTTTAAAGTGAAACTTCTGAAGCTGTGCCAGGAGGCCCTGGTCTGCAGTTTTGTGAACACTTCTTATTTTCACAAGTGTTGAATTCAGAAATTGTCCTGCTGCAATTGTAAGACATTGTGGCCGAGGGATGAAACTGAGAGTAAAATTGTCATGATACAAAGGTAATTGGGTGGCTTGTTAGTGAAACCTTTAAAAAAAAGATTAGAGACAAAAATGTGGCTAAAATTCTTACAATGGGCAAAACCCTGTAAACTTATTAGGTAAGTTTTCCATGCAGAATATATGTTTGACTACTGAATGTTATGCATTGTGTGTGTGTAGTTGGCTTGTTATGTAACATAAACATATTTTAAATAAGGGATTTTAAAACTTTAAGCAAGATTTATTTCCTGTTTGTTTTTACTAACAGTTATGTGTCTAAATCTCATGGTTACCATCAGAAATATCGAATTTTACTACTGTCTTAAAGCCTAGGTTCATTAATTTGCTCAAATTAAAAAAAGCAGGTGTGAGGGAAAATCCATAACTAAGATTTTTGCGAAGTTGGAGGTCATTTTGCTTTGCTGCAAGTGGTTATAAAAAAGCTGCAAATTTGCTGCTTTGTGCAAATGGTTATATGCCTGTCAGTTACACTGGTTTGGGTCTTTTTTACCCATTCTGGGCACCCAGCCAGCCTAACTTACAAAACTGCAATTATCATGATTGTTAGGAATAGTTCCACTTCTTCCCTCAGATTTCTTCTGCCTTGCTTCTTTTCTTCTTCAAGGAAGTCTTAAATTTTCTTGTCAGTTCTGAGGAGACCCCGATTTTCCCCTTAGGGGTTCCCACGGAGACACAGAGTCGCAGAGGCTCTCCAGCTCCCTGATAAATGTAATCCTATCAGAGGCAGCAATGAGCCATAGTGTCACTCCACGAGATCAAATCCCCAACCTACAAAGCCAGGTCTTGCTGCTAGGAGACCCACAGTGCTCTGGGTTTTTAAATTTTATCATTCAAAACAGAATTTCTAAATATATTTTGAATTCAAAGGCAGAGAGGCTTTGGCATTTGCATCATTCCTCATTTATGACCACACTGTTTCTGTGGCAGTTGGTCAGTGAATGCTTCCAAGGTATTTTGATGCCCCTCCACAAAACAAGAGAAAGAGTTGGCAGCAGATGTTGGCCACCCAGCAGCCTTTGGGCTGCAAGTGCCATGGTCTGAGGGTGCCTGGGGTAGGGCAGCACTTACTGCACTCTGGCCTCTGGCCCTACAGTCTCCCAGAAGGAACAAGCCACTTCTTCTGTCAGGGTCCTGGATAACTCCTTTCCAAGTCTAGGATGTAGGTGTGGATGGCTTTAGTTATCAGGCAGAGCACACTGGAAGGCGCAGTTTTTCGTTGCTGGTGTGAGCTGGGATCAAGCCTGTGGGGTGTTGATAGTACCTTGATCTGGTGGGGAAATGGGGCAAGTCTGTAACCTGAGCAGGGCTGCACTCTGCTCTTTTATCATCAGTGATTTGCAGGGTCAAGTGTGGCAGCAGTCCAGGCACAGCCCTTCGCAGCTCCTCAAACAGAGCTCCTGCTGTGCACGATAGGAGCAAGGGATGTAGAAGATCCTTAATCACGGCTGTTATCCCTGTGGAGGAGCTGTGCCTCTTTCCTGCGTTACATGTGGTTTTGGGGTGGGATGCTCTGATTCTCCTTCGTCCATGCCAGTGGTTTCAGTTTGAGGCGGGGGCCTGAGAGGGAAAATCCAGTGCTTATCTCAGTCGTGCCTTGTGCTGCTGGGTGGCTTTGCCTCAGCGATAACGCGCCTCTGGGCCCTCGCTGTTGGGGCTGCAGCTCTTCTCGGGTTACAGCTGCTCTTCTTCATCAGGATGAACTCACAGGGGCTCTAGGAACATCAGAGATGGGGAAATAATGATGGGGTGTCAGGTTATTTTGTAGTTCTGGCCAGATACTGTCCATGAAGGAACTTCCCACGTTCAAACCAACTTCTTGGGATACAAAACTCTGCTGAGGATTTCTGAAGTCTCTTATTTTCAGCCAATAAATCCCTTTCAGGAACCTCTGGACAATTTTTATATGACTTATTTGTTTAATTATTTTATATACATTAGCACTACAGACTGCTGTATTGCTTAGAATCATAGAATCACAGAATATCCTGAGATGGAAGGGACCTAAAGGATCACGAAATCCAACTCCTGGCCCTGCATAGGACCATCCAAGAGTGACCCCTGTGCCTGAGAGCATTGTCCAAACACTTCTTGAGCTCTGTCAGGCTTGGTGCTGTGACCGCTGCCCTGGGGAGCCTGTTCCAGTGCCCAACCACCCCCTGGGTGAAGGACCTTTTTCTGATATCCAACCTAAACCTCCCGACACAACTTCAGGCCATTCTCTCCAGTCCAGCTCAGTGGCAAAACTGTAGTTTTAATGCTTGTGTGTCAAGGACTATCCAAAAGGAGATGTGCCACATCTCTTGTTCAGTGAGTTTTGCTCCCAAAGCATTAACTTACCATGTGGGCATTGGGTGGACCTGTCCTGATGTTAGGAAGTGCAGTGAGGGAGCTGAATGGCATTTTAAATGTAGGCTAACCACAGATTTCCAGAAACTCCTCACTTATTTTCAGGTTTTGAGGTACCTCATTAATATCATTCTTGTGCACTTACTGCTCTTTCTTTTCCTCATTGAAAACTAAGTTTTCAACCAATTAACGCAGTTCTTCTGCTCGAGGCACGAGCTCTGGTGAGCCCCAGGTCAGAGACAGTCCAGCTGCGTTCTTCTGTGCGTCGCTGAAGCGACTTTGGCATCAGGAAAAGAGCTGCTGGCTGGGCTGGCTAGCTGGCTTCTTTGCAGAGGGAACATGGCAGGAGCCGATGGGATCGGCTCACGTTAGCTCGGAGACAAAGGAAGAGAGAGGCTGTTCTGGTCTGGCTCCTAACAGGTTTATTGTTAGAAGTTTCGCAACCCAAACAAGCTCAGAAGGGATGGAATGCAATGGGATGCTCCCCCGAGGCTTGTCCTCAGTTTTATAGAGAGTTTGAAAACCGTGGTGAAAGGGGAAAACAACCAATGAGTTACAAGCCAGGGGAAGGATACAATTTAACAAGAGCCACAGGGGGAAACCGAGAGGCGGGACTTAGAGAACCAGTGAACAACCGAGTAACCGGGAATTTTCCCGAACCGGGGGAGGCGGCTTGTACCTGGGCACCGCCCAGGGGGTGGGTTTAGGCTTCTGAGCCGCCCCTCGACCTCTGAGTCTGCCTCTTCGGGAAACTCGATCCAGGGGATGGGCTGGGATTGATTGGCATCACGCAGCCCCAGCCCCGCAGTGGGATGGGTCACAGCAACAACCAATTATGTTTAAACTGTTTAATGTCTGTGAAAAATTTGTTTGCTGAGCTAGTCTAAACCTGTAGCAGAATGTAAAATTGAGTGAATGTGAAAAACTGCATTTGCCTTCATCTGAATGGTTGGTGTGACCATGGGGATATCCACTGTAGGGGAACCTGAACTGTATTAAATGCAGTAGCCTTTTTGTGCCAGGACCTTTCAGAATGATCAGGCATCTGAATTATATTTTAAGAGTTTGTTCTGAAAGTGAGTTGTGAGAGATTTCCAAATTTCCTACTTTGCTTCATTAGGATTAACAATTTGCAAAGATCTTCTGTTGAAGGCATTGGAACCAATTCTGCTGCCTCATGGACAAAATATCAATTACTTCAAAGGTTTATGATTCCAGGGCAAACTAAACCTGTTCTTATGAGCTGAAAGAGATTATCCAAAATGTTCAAAAGATTATGGAATTGTTGCCCCTGGTTCCTCCATCAGACTGGCTAGTGTGACTTATTTTTCTTCAAGAAAATTGATGTTGAGACCTGACCTTTTTCTTTCTCTTCCCTTGGATGTATGGACTTGTTTCATCTCCATCCAGAATGCAATTTTCTGCCAACATGTAATTCCTTCAGAAACATTAACAAATGAAAGTGTGACTTCAATTATTCTTAGATACGGCGTAATACTGTCTTCAGAAATCATTTTGTGAGTGTTACAGCCCAGCTTCTGAGATAACAAAGTTAAAATTGCAGAGTCTTATTTTGACATGATTGGTCCTGAGAAGCCTACCAAGAACCAAGCAGAAAAACTTCCAGTGGCCATGGTGACTTCCCTTGGTTTTCTTATTTTGATCCCCTTGATTCAAGGGGTCATTCAGTTTAAGAACTGCCAGCTTTGCACTGTTTTAATTTTGTTAACTGTTATTTAGCATTCAGAACAATGCTTCCAGCATGTAAGTTCTGGGTTTATCAAGTTTCCAGCTTAAATCCCCACCAATCTTTCTGAGCATAAAGGCAGGAGAGGTGGGGGGGTGTGTACAGTGGAGAGAAGGAAAGAAATATGGGGACATTACCTCTTTTAACATTTGAACACGGAAAGAAAATTATATTATTTTGTCATTTTTACTTCACATAGTGCAAGCATGATTTCTTTAGAAGTATTGGTTTTGGTTATTGCTGGCATAGCAGATGGTTTTAGGTTTGTTTTGATTTTTTTTAGTAATACTGTTTGGTTAAAGATCTCAGCCCAACTTGACAAGCTCAGTGAATTCCAAAAACTTTGTGTTTGTAAGGAACAGAATCTTATTTCACAGAAGTTGCTGCTGTCAGCAGCCAGTTTACTCAGCATGTGACGTTGAGGGTGGCTTCAGCAAGTGCCTTTTCCTACTGAGACAAAAGGTATAGTTTTGTCTGGCAGTCAGAATATTTTGCTGGAGAGGGTTATGAGTCTTGGAAAGCAGCATGGAGGAAATACTGGTTTATTAGAGCATTATGAGTTGACTTCTCACCCTGCAGAGTTGCACAGTTGCTCTACAGTGGGCGATTAGTAAGTTATACCCAGATGAAATGGCACAGATGTGTTACAGTGGCCCTAAAGGCTCACGCTACCTGCTTCCGCTTGGGTGGTCCACGTGGTTCTGCTTCAGCATGACTGCCATGGCTGGGTAACTGTTCAGCTTTGTTGATTGATGCAGGATTTGGAAGAAAATGCAAAATTTCAAGGAGTTGCTGAGGCCAAAGCAACGTTTCAGGTGTAAGGCATGGATTTGTTTTGGTTAAGTATTGTAGTCCTGTTTATCCTAGAAGAAATAAATTTCTTTTTCTTTGCTTTAGTAAGTTTTCTTTATGCTTTTTCAAGGCAGGGTAAAAGATGATCCCTGTTTTACCTGAAATGAGCAGAGCTCACTCCCATGTGTACTTATGCCTCTTCTGGGTGATTTGGTATCATCCAGCAGAAGTTGGATTCTTAAAGACTAAAGCCTGCAGTGTTGCAGAGCTTGATGACCTTGATGACCCTGCAGTCCAAGCCAGAGAGGAAGTTTGTGGTGATGACTGGAGAGTTGGAAAATGAATGCAAGTTGGCATTTGGTTTTTTTCACAGCATGACAGAAGTTGGAAGGTACCTCTGGCAATCACCTGGTCCCACCCATCCCTGCTCAAGCTGGACCACCATGAGCTGTGTACCCAGGACCCTGTTCAGAAGTTCGAGTATCAGGATGGAGACTCCACAGCCTCTCTAGGCAACCTGTGTCAGTGCTCAATCAGCTTGACATTAGGAAAGTGTTCCCTGCTGTTCAGAGGGAGCCTCCTGTGTTTCAGTGTGTGCCCACTGCCCCAGTGCTGTGCTGGGGCACCACTGGAAACAGCCTGGCTCCATCCTCTTTGTACTGCCTGGCAGGTGTCTATTTACATTGATGAGAGCCTGCCTGAGCTTTCCCTTCTCTGTGTTGTCCTTCCAGGAGATGGAATCAGGGTGGTTGAGGTCCCCTATGAGGACCAGAGCCTGAGATTCAAAATCTGAGTTTAGACACAGGTGCTGATAATGTCCTTCAGACTGTGTGGAACAGGTATATGTCCACCTGGTGTTTTTGTTGATTCTAGCTCTTCCAGAATTGAGCACAATATGAACAAGGACTTAAGGGAGAATAGCTGCCACTCTTTTACTTCTTCCTATAGTTCCTTTTACTTCTTCCTATAGTTCCTTTTGCTTCTTCCTATAGTTCCTTTTACTTCTTCCTATAGTTCCTTTTACTTCCTACACACTGTTTTTTTGGTGGTTTCTAGTTCTGCTTGTTTGTTATGTTTTTCCCTGTGCAGAAGGGATGAGGAGGACCAGAATTTCATCACCATCTTCTTATTTTGCATTAAACCTCAATATCTTCACCAATCAACCCGCTTTCCATCCTGTGAGTCCCTCAAGACATAATTATATTTGGGGTTTGTTAGGAAGCTTGGTGTGTGACTTTGTCAGTCATATCCCCCCCGGGTAGGGAAAGAAAACGCAGAGACCTGTGAGCGAAGTATTTTCTAGAGAAATCCGAGGGGAAGTACAAGGCAGGACCATGGTGATCTTGTACTATACAGGTGCTCTCCTTCTAGATTCTTCTTTCCTTGGAAAGGCAAATTTACCAGTGTGCCATCTCCAGTAGAACTGAGCTCCCATGCTGCGTGACTGAAGGTTGCCAACTCTGATTTTGTTGCAAGCTCTGTAACAGTCTGTGTTGACAGCTACTGGCAGTTCCTTAGGATGGAAAATCATGTGGCAAACTGTAATTGAGTTGAGGCATTTCCTCCCTCCTACTCTCTCCTCATACTCCCAGAAGCATACTTGTCATGTCCCAGATGAATGTGAAAGTGCCTCAGCTTCCAGCAACAAACCTAGGCAGAGCACTGGCTCCGTTTATTGAAGTAAGTTTGACCTGTCCATTTGACCAGAAATGTTTTGTTTGCTGCCTCATTCCCTAGCTGGTTGAAGTCCTATTTTATCCACTGTTTGGGTAAAGTGTGAACTGTATCAGTGTACAATTAAGCAATTTATAGCTCAGTATTACATGTTTTTTCTATTCTTTTCAAGAATCCCTGACTTTAAGAAATGAATCCCACCTAAACATGTACTTTAATTCCCCTGAACTGTTTTTTCCAGAATGATAATGGTGCAGCTTCTGAAGTACAGAGAAGTGTCTTAGCAATGTTCTCAATCCAGTAGAGGACTTGCTCAGAGAAACTGTTTCAAATCCCAGACTCATGCAAATTAGGGAGTTTGAACAAGGAAAAAAAATCTACTGGCAGGTTTAGATCTTCAGATTACCCTAAAATCTTCTTGTTGTGGGTTAGCTTACCCAGAGTTAAGACCTTGCTCTGCTTTCTATTTTTGCTCAAAGTAACATATCAGCAGAAGATGGGATTAAGTGCACACAGGTGCCTTTCAAACAGCTCCAAGTACATTCAGCCCATGGGTCTCTACTATTTCCTCATCAGGAGAAAAGCTCTCTTATTTACCTCTAAAAATAAACTTGAATGTGATAGAACTTCTGTGCGAAAGCCTTAATGTTCAGTGCAGTCCAGTGGCCAACGCTCATCAGTTTGCTGGTTTGGGTAGTGCCTGGGCTGTTGCCTATTTCAGAAAGAGAACTTGAATGTCCTGGAAGGACTCCTACACTGGATTATCAAGGCTTCTGTCCTACTTTTAAATTTTAGCACCAACACAGCCAGCTGCCTCACAGGTTGTCTCTATGCTCCCTAAGGAATTAAGAAAATGGTGTAGTAGTGATACAATCAGGATAATGGATAGTCTTGACAGGAGACACAGGGATCAGGAATGAGCAAGACTAAAACTGGCTGAATTTTATATTCCAGTACCCTTATTCCTAATTCTACTAGCTATTGACTAGACACTGACATGCAAACAGGAGAGACTTGCCTTCCTGCCTGAAGAAGGAAAAGCCAGGAAACTTTTTGTTTAAAAAACACCCAATACCCCTATGGAAGTTCTCTCAGGCCTCATTTAGAAAGATACTGTTTCTATATTCTTGTATTGCACCTGGGTTTAACTATTTGTGCTGCTCCAAAATCCTCCAGATTCACACTAGAATTAACACAGAAGAGCCATTTCGAAGTACTGCTACTTCTGGGAGGCTGTGACCTCAAATGTGCGGCTTTAGCAGTTACATTGGCTGCACAGTTTGCCCATGCCTGGGAGAACTTTTGTGACTATGGTTGGATGCAGTCATCAGAGACTAAACCTGATGCTTCAGGTTAGATAATCTATGGCAGTACTGCAAATTTATGTAGAACAGTACAAGCATTAGCAATGAGTCAGGCTTGGCAAAAACCTGTCTCTTCTGTGAAGAAAAGCCTTGAAAACACTCATTTTAAAAATGTCTCAAGTCAGTTTTTATGATCTCTCAGGTTTTCTTGTTTGTTATTAGAAGTCTATAATGTTCCTTTGTTCTATTATGGCTTTGCAGAGACTGAGCTAGACTTGACTGTAACCTTCACACACATCAAAAGATATTTACTGACCCATACTGAAAAGAAGGGGACAGTATTTTCCTGAAGAAACAGTACTCCTGTAGTCCAGTGTATGGACAAAAGGTGTGCAATATTTATGGCATGAGAACACAGTTTGTTAATAGTGCCAAGTTAGTTCTGACAGTGTATAGGAAGTGGCCTGACTGAAGGACTTTTTCCAGTCAGACAGGAATTTACAGCCACCAACTTATTCACATTTCATCATGCAAACTGTAGGCAGCGTAACAGCCCAACTGATAGCAACACAAAAAAATGAATGAAGTAGAATTATTTTTTCAGTTGAATTGCCTGTACCTTCAACTGATTTAATTCTAAATGTCTTCACTGTAACAGCTCTTTCATGTTTAAAGAAAGCATAGAAAACCCCCAGCTGATATATTTTTGAAAACTATGCCCTTAGAGGTGCCAGAAAAGGGATCTTTATATAAATTGGAGTTGAACTCCACAAGGATTGGAGTGTACAACATTACAGAACTTGTAGGTAAAGGTATCTTATTCTAAAATCAAATTCACCCAAGGAATTCTAACTTAACCCCCACTATTGTAAGGAAAACAGTCTATTTTTAAGAGATTGCAAAGAAACGTTTACTGAACATTCATTTGAACTCTAACAAAATAATTAAAAGTAGAATAATTCCCTCTTTTCTTTCCCCATCTACCTCCCGTAAGAGAAAACTTCTGTAAAATTTGCACCAATAAATTAATATTCAAGTTTTAATTTGAAGGAAATTAGGAGATTTTTAAACAAAATAAAACATAAGTATTAAAGCATCTAATTTACAAGATCTGTTCCAGCAAGTTTACTTTAAAATTAGAATGGAAATGTCTTTGAAAAAGACAACTCTCTGAGAGAACCACATTTAAAATGTGTTAAGAAATATTAGTTTTATTTAACCAGTTTTCACAGCTGAATATTTATTCTATAAAAACTTTACAGATTGTACAGTTTATATATAGTTCAAACTACTAGAACAAAGAAGTAGGTCCCA
Organism: Corvus kubaryi; assembly: GCF_017639235.1. Taxonomy (NCBI): domain Eukaryota; kingdom Metazoa; phylum Chordata; class Aves; order Passeriformes; family Corvidae; genus Corvus; species Corvus kubaryi. The sequence continues at coordinate 7,628,193 of NW_024582057.1, forward strand.
CAGATGCAAAAATACTGTACCAATCCAAGGTAAAGGCAGATTTACACACTGTACAGCTCTCCACTGGGAAGGGGAGGTGGGTCAGTTCCAAGTAAAAAGTTCAAAACTGTACAAAAATAAGGTTTGATTTCTTTTTCATTCTTCATAATACATTCAATAAGATTGCAAGCACAGATACCCAAGTAATAATAGATATCTGCAGTCAGGAATCAATAACCACTCCTGAAAGGAATGCAAAATAGATCTATTTACACAGGGCACTCTTTTACACCATACTGCATATAGTGTATATTTCAAATAATAAAAAAGCATAGACAAAGAACATTAAACATCTAATATAAGGTAGTTTTTTTTTTTTTTAAAGAGGGTTTTTTTTTTTTTTTACTTAATAGTGTGCCAAAAGAGTTTTAACTTATTAAATAATATATTCTAAGTGAACCTAAAATTTATGAACATAAAATGCATTTTTGGTGTAATACATCAATTAAACCAGCAAATAGGAAAAAAAGAACCAAAAACAAAACCCAAACTGTATATAAAGTAGTATTTTCACCCAGCAACAGAAGCACTTACGTAGTTATTTAAAAAAAAAAAACCAACCAAAATAAACAAACAAAAAAACCAAACAAAAAAAGAACAACCCAGAGAGGATTTTTAAAAACCCACTAAAACTAACTTATAACTTAGGATATTCATACATAAGATATTCAGTGATTCACTAATACTGCAAAACAAGCTTTTGTGTTGGTTTTGTTTTCCTTCCCCCTTCCATTTCCCTCTAGCTCTCCTTCATTCCCTTTCCCAAAGAGACAGTGGTTTCTTCATGCTTTCTGGGTAAGAATCAGACATATTCCTGCCCCTTCCTCCCAGCCCTCTATACCTCCTCCCCAAAAAATAACAGAGTGTTTCCTTAGCATTAATCCTGAGCACACTCTCTTTTTGGGGTATGTGTGATTTAAGCATAGTAGGGTTTAGTTGCCCTAAAATTTTAGAATGTTCCATGACGTGAGGTATTTCAACCTTCTTCTGAGACAGTGCCTTTTCTTTAAGCTGACTCGTTGGACAGAGAAAGCAAGGGCTGGCTAATACCCGTTTCAATTCTGTATTCTCATGAAAAAGAAAAGCATTATTCCAGACTTCCCTGCCACACAGAAAATAATGCAACACCATTCACTTTTTAATTCATTCTCTATTTGATACAGTACTAGCCAAAGATAACAAAAACTAGAGCTTTTAAAGAGATGTTTGGTAGTGCACTCTATTGTTTTTTAGCTTGTGTGTGTCTACATACACACTCTCACACATATTACATTTATATATATATATAAAAGACATATATAGATACATGCACACACATACACTTGTGTGTGTATATATCTGCATGTAACAATCAGGGAGAAAGGAGTTTTGTTCAAATTTAAGTGATACAGTACTTTTAAACCCCTTGACAATAAAAGGGGAGGGGGTGTGTGTCCACTCCTGTTCCCAAGCTGAGCAAGGGGTTAGTTTATATAAGGTTTTTTTAAATGGGCATATTTTGCTTGCCCTGATGTCCAAGAAATACAATTCCAGTGTCAATGGGCATCTCATCAGAATTCATCAATTCTGTTCTGCAGATATTTTAACATTGAGTCCATCCCTTGTGCTGAGCCCCAGATTTTCTTCAAAACTTCACACTCCTTTTCGTTTGCTTGTTCCAAGTCCACCTTCATGATGTTACGTACTAAAGCTTTGGATTCTTCAAGTACCTAGGCCAGAATTAAAAAAGGGGGAGTTGGGTTAGTACTGCCTAAGCACTGAGCACCACATGTGCTTCTATGGGTGGATAACAGGTTTATATGGATGAATCCTGAAGCTGATAATCAACTTAAGCTTATCAATTCATGGACATACTATGACTGTAAGAAATGTTTCTCATAGTCATCTTTCTTCTAGCATCACACAAAATTTCCTTTACCTTATACCAGTACAATTTAAAAGTGCATGAAAGTGTGAAAATAATGAAAATCATAAAATAACTATGAAAAAAAGCCATGGTTTTACAACTACAGAAAAATGCAAGACCTTATTGGTGAAGGCTAATCATTATACTATTATCCCAAACTGCTCTAATAACTGGGCCAATCTTGATTTCTCGAGCACTTAAAATACACTGAAAAAAAAATCTCATTTGTTTGTTCTGTTTAGAAAATGAATAATTTGCTTTTAAAATCCAAATTTTCTAATGCACAGAACAGTTAATTTGTGCTGCACCTTTTCTTGTAAGAAAGTTAAAATTACCACCATTTGATACTATCTTGTGCAACTGCCACACAACCACTGTGCTTTACTCATAAAACTAAGTCCAGCATAATGTCAAAGACTGTATTATTTTTCCTTGGTAACTTACATTACAATTCAAGCTAACTCAAGATTTCTGTGTTTCTCTGCAGGTGTTGGGGCAACTGTTTATATTGTCAATTAGACTAAGCTGGACTTCAGCAACTCTGTTAATACCAAATTATATTGTAAAAATCCAAGGCTGCTTTATGTTCCTTATCATATGCCACAGTACACTGTAGTTAAGAAGAGTCAGATAGAAACTTTAAAAAGAACCCTAAAAAATCCCAAACCAGAAAGATACACAAAAATTTGTCAAAAGCCACTGCTGCACTATAATGCAGTCCTTGTTTCATGAAAAGGCTCTTTTTTTTTTCAAGGACAAAAAGATGCAGTCTAATACTACTTAGACTCTTATTCATCTAATCACAAAAATACAAGAAGATAAAGGAAACTTACAACTGAATTACATGTGACAAGTTCTTTAATTCGAACCATTACTTCCTGTGTGAATGTTCCCGGCCAGAACACTTGGGAGACGAGTCCTTTGGCACAAGCTTCCTGCGCTGTCAACTTCCTTCCACTGAACAACATTTCATTGGCCTGAAGGGATAAAAAGTTACTTCTGGTATGAAATGTAATGAGACAAAACTCATCAAAGGAAAAATGTTCAAAACAAATAAGAAAAATGCCTGCACTCTTTGAAATAGTTTTATTACAGCTCTTCCAAATTTTAATTAAACAAAGAAAAATACTGGCCTACAGCTGGTTGGTCCATGTTGTTGACCAGTACCAGGGCAGTAGTTATTGAAATGTGGATGTCTATGATTAAGGGTTAAGTGTGAAAATGTCTTTTGTCATTTCCTGGCTGTGAATGTTTGTCAGCTCTGGCTTTCTTGCAGTATTGCTGACTTGGTTATCTGTTTATGTGGGAATAGATTATAATGCCTGGCAAATTTGTACAACAGCACTGAATACATCATCTTACCCTTTATAATGATGTATTCCAATTTCTGACCAAATTCATAGAAAGTAAACGTTCACATTTTATTCAAGAGTCCAATACTGAACTCATAAATCCTTTCAGAATCTGATATAGTAGTCTTATTAAAAACCCCCAGTATTTAAAAGAACTTGCACATGGTTTAAAGGTACAGAATCATGTACTATATTCTATGCAACAAGATGCTCTCTCTAGTTCTGTAAATGTTTTTGATTTGTAATTATCATGCACTTCACTATTTACCAATTTCCCCATTAAAGCTTTGTCCTACAACCACTTTAATTTTAGCATTAGTGAAGTTTCTTATACAGTTAAATTTTGTTTGCAGTGACATTTGCATGAAAACAGCCAGTGGAAATTAAAAAGTCAGAGTAATAGCCAACCTCAAAAAAAAAAAATCAGTATTATTGATTCTTAATTACTTATTCCCACTGAAAAATACAACAAACCCATTATTGCCTCTTGAAATATAGGAAATAAGGCTGTTCTAAAACACAAACCTGACAGGTGTAACACTTTTGAGGGAAAAATTCTGAGTTTTTAAATGTTTTCTAATACAGGAAATTTTGGTAATTATTTCAGCAACTTTGATTTCAGGCTCTCAAATAATTATTAATTTCAGCAACTTTGATTTAAGGTTGTCAAATAATTAATTATTAACTTAATAAATAATTATTTACTGTAGTACCACGTTCTTGGTATCGCCATTTTACACATGAAGCAATTTGGAAACTCTGCAGTCTCTTATTAGTTCCTTTGTAATGAAATACAAAGTCTGGGTCCTACTGGCAGTTTGCTTCCTGACTGCCAGTCCATTAGGAATGCAAGAAAAACCCAACCAGTTTCCTAGCACATTTTACTTTGATTTTACCATCAGCACATCTTTCACAGTTACTATGGAAAGCTGTGATTCACATATATTAGTTTATGAAAACCTGAATCTCTTGCACTATGATCAAATTCTATACCTTATAGTTCTACCTTCTGTGAACACAAAATCAAAAACACAAGGTTCATTAACCATTCTTTCTCATTTTCCAGAATGTGTGTGAATAGTAATAACCTGAAATACTAGCTAAAAATCAGAGATGTACACATGGTTGTCTAAAAAAGGAATCCTTTTTCCTATGCAGTTGGGGAAAAAGCATTCTTCCAAAATAATTGAAAAAACCACAACATTTCTATGAAAGATCAAAATGTGAAGTCAATCTAACTAGTAGCTAGGAAAGGCAAACATTTAAGCCAGGTGGTCAGGTCTACATTTATCTTCACATGTATTTTTGCAAGGATAAAAATGAATGCTAGAAAACCATTCTTCCCCTACAACTTAGTTGCAACCACTGAGTTCTCCTGAACATGAAACACCATAAGCAAGAAGGGTGCAGTTATCTTATTTATGCCAGCTGTAACACAGCATTAGCATAAAGTCTCACAAGAAATGAGCATTCCCATTAATGTTCTCACTTGACAGGTTTTGAAGGGAAATGTCTTGCTCTGGCATCTCCACTTTTGATCTATACACAACATATGCTGGAGACCCACTGCTGAACAAGCTTTAATCGTAATCATGCTTTGTACCTGCCGTAAAAATTAACACACTCGGTGGTGACTTTCCAAGAAATACACTACAGCAATAGAAATGAGGATGATAAAAATACTTCACTAATATAGGATTCTCATTCGCAACCTTCATTTTCTACTTTGAGTAGAAAATGTCTCCTTCCATAGAGGAACTTCACTGGGACTCTCTTCCAGTGAGGGCTTTGAGGCTCACCAGGGTCCTGCTGTGCAAGCCCACAGGCACCAGGGGCCATGGAGCATTTCAGCTCTCTTGCACTATGATCAGGAGGCAGCTGGCCTCTGAACCACCCTAGATCCTGGCTGTGATGTGGACTACAGGCACTATGGAAACGTGTATCCCTCGTGACTGACAGAAAAGCATAAGAAATACTGCCATGTGTGCTGGGGATAGGCAGGGAAACCCAGTGTGTGATGTGTGATCACACAGCTCCTGTGCTTTCTATCTCAGACCAGACAACCAGAGAAAGAACTCCATGGCAAATACACAGTAACATCTCCCCATACAGACATCACCTTAATGTCTATTACGGATTATTTACAAAACTCAGAAGTCAAGTTTGAGAACACTTCTAAAATTCTTGGTGTTTCTAAGATGGTATCAGTTTTGAATCCTAAAGTTTGGGCTTGAAATTTCTTGTAATGAGCCCACAGCTGAAAATGTTTGTGAAAAAAGAAACTCATCCATGACATACACACCTGCTCACCCACAGAAGGTGAGTGACCCCACAGGGAAGATATTTCCAGCAATCTTGCAAGGGAAGATTTTTACATAGCTGCAGCTAACAACATTGCATTGTAAGTCTGGCTTAACAACAGTTAGGGGTGGCACTACTGCTGCTGAATTGATACATTTGTAGGAAACGTTATGATGCATACAGAGGCCTTAATTCTTTGTTTTGTATACTTTTTTCCCCTGAATGTTTTGCATTTCACTCATAACATCTTCCTGCTGACTTCGCTCTCTCTCTCTTTTACAGACAAAAAGCATGCTTCTTTATCAAAGTCTTCAGTATGGATTCTGAACATATTTCATGAAATGTGCTGAGTAAAGTTCAGCTTTGTCCCACTGACACACTGCTATGCTGCAGAGAGCCAAGGATAGTAAAAAAACAGTGGATTTCTTTCCCTTTTTTCACTGATCATTATGGAATTGTTACCACTGGAAGCTTTCAATTTAAATCTTTATATTTAAGAATGAGAGCATTCACAAACACACATGAAAGAGTACACTAGGGAAGAGCTCATGTTTTTTGTACAACTTCTAAAGAAATGAAAAGTAACAACCACAAGTCTTTAAAGGACAAGGATGGATGGAATGGATGGATGAATAGATGGATGGCCAAATAAAAAGGGAAAGGAACAATCAGTAGTTTGAAACATGCTAAGATATTAAAGATACTCTTATAACTGTTAATCTATTTTAGTTACCTTTTCTGTTCTCTTCTAATAACTAAATCCAGACATGACACAATTAGCTATTAGATCTTCTAAAACTGGTGTTTTAATATATTGAAATGCATATTTTTAAATTAATAAATACCTACAGTGAAAAAAATGGCTTTTATAATAAACAGCAATTTTGGAAAAAAGGTGTGTGGCCACAAGCACTTGTTTCACACTGTCCAAACTGGAATGGGATGTAGGTCTAAATTTTCAAAGAACACAGCTTGAAAAACCACTAAGCAACTGAAAACAACGTAAGTAAGAGATTCTTAAATAGTTTTTTATTAGGAGTGCATGGAAGCCAAAATACTTATTTGCATACTGGCAAAAGACTGCTTCTGGCTGGTGCCACAGCGCTGTGCAGTGCAGTGACACCGAGTGTCACACTGGTGCTGTGCTGAATGCAAGACACCCACGGCTGCTCCTCACGAGGCACAGCAGGGGAGGTGTGTCTTGGTACACAGGACATCACCCTTCTGACACCATTAGGGCCAAAGGTGGGATTAAGCCCCGTGCCTGCTTTCTGTTCCGTGCATGCAGGTGCAGACTAAGTTGCAAGAGCATGGAGCAGAAAAGCTATAAAGAGTGGCCTCTCATGAAAGGTTTTCATGAGAGAAAGAAAAAAATTAAGAAAAAGACAACATAGCAAGGCAAAAAGTCTTGAAATCACACTGGATAAATTATCACAACTGAATTGTGAAGCTGCCAGCCCCTACCCTGCAAGCTACTTACAGAAGCCAGGCCCATTATCCGTGGGAATGTAAGGGATGAACATCCATCTGGACTTTGTCCAAAAGTAGTGTATGGTGTCTGAAACCAAGCCTTCTCGTTGGCCCAAACCACGTCACACAGAGGCAATATAGATGCTCCAAGTCCAATGGCTGGGCCATTTACTGCTACAATGATAGGCTTCTTAAACTGAATAAAAGTATTCACAAAATTCCTGAAGAGAAACAGAAACATGTGCTCACTACATATATCGAGAGTGTAAAATACACCAGCCCTTGAAAACTCCATAATAATTCATCTCCACAATAACATCACTTTCAAACCCAACCTGATAACCTTCCACAATGAGGTGGTCATTTGGTGGATGAGGGGAGAGGGGTGGATATCATCTACACAGTTCAGAGTGAGGCTTTCAGCACTGTCTCTCATAAGAGTTTCCTAGTCAAGCTGTTGAGGTATGAGCTGGATGAGCAGACAGTGAGGTGGGCTGAAAAATGTCTGAATGGCTGGCCCGGAGGGTGGTGACTCACAGCACAGGCCAGTAATTTAAGTGTTGCACCCCTCAGGGTCAGTGATGGCTCCAGCACCGTTCAACAGCTTCCCTGATGATTTGATTGATGGCACAGAGCGTATCCTCAGCAAGTCTGGTCAGGATACAAAACCAGGCTGATGATACACCAGAGGATTGTGCTGCCATCCAGAGGGACCTTGGCAGGCTGGAGAAATGAGCTGACAGGAACCTCCCAAAGCTCAATAAAGGGAAGTGCAAAGCACTGTGCCTGGGGAGGAACAACCCCAGGCACCAATGTATGCTGGAAGCCAAGCCAGAAAGCAGCTTGGCAGAAATTGAGCTGGGGTTCCCAGCGGACACCAAGCTGAACTTGAGGCAGCAGTGTGCCTTTGTGGCAAAGCAGGCCAGTGGTATCCTGTGCTGCTCTAGGAGGAATGTTGTCTGGAGGTTGTAAGAGTCAATCCTGCCCCTCTGCTCACCCCTAGTGTCCTTATGGGCTCCTCAGTGAAGGAGACACTCCAGATGGTCTAGCAAAGGGCCATCAAGGTGACCCAGGGACTGAGTGAGCTGGGCCTGTTCAGCCCAGCTCTCCTCAGGGAGATGTCATCAATGTGTGTAAGTACCTGAAAGGCGATGCAAAGAGAACAGAGCCAGGCTCTTTTCAGTGGTGACTATTGAAGCAGTGGGCACAAACTGAAACATGGGAGGTTCCCTCTGAACAGTAGGAAACCCTTTCTTACTGTGAGGGTGACCAAACAAGCAGCCAGCAAGGTCATGGACTCTGAGTCTTGGGAGATATTAAAAAAAACCAGGAAATGGTCCTGGCCAACCTGCTCTAGGTGACCTTGCTTGAGCAGGATGAACAAGATGACCTGCAAAGTCCCTTCCAACCTCAGCCATCTTCTGATTCTGTAAAAGCCTAGCATTGCTCCCAGCTCAACACATCACCATAGTTGAGCAGGTGCAGATTTAACACCCCCCTACAAGCATCAGCTGATAAGGCACTTTTGGTACATTCACGTGCCTCACAGCTCTCCCAGATATGTCTGCAGCCTTTCTTCACCTCTGGGCACCACAACTGTGGCACAGCCCTGCCTGGTCCTCACATATAGCATTGGTGTAAGGTATTTACCTGTGTTTTTAAGTGACAGCAATAAGGTATAAATGAAGACAGGCAAAGCATTAATGATTTTCCACGAGGAGCTTTTCTTAACAAATAAATCTGCTTTTTAAAATGATGTACAAACATATATAGTAGAGATCTGTTACCACATATCACACACCTGTAAACTTCTCCTCCTCATCTCCCTTCTTTTGGTTGGTAATAATACTCTGGGTCCTACGCTATTAAGTGACATATGCATAATCTCATCCTCATTGTCAACAAAATTGACAATTCATTCCAGTACCCACAAAAAATGGATGCTTCTCTGTTCTCAAACAGTAATGCCTCCAAGAGCTTCTTAGGAAAAAACAGTCATGTGTGTATGAATACATACACAGGTGATTTTAAAAGTTTGCTCCCTGTGTTACATATTTTCATATTTCTGCAAAACAGGACAATTTTACTATATTGCATTCAGCACTAAAGGTTATCACACTGCTTCTTACCTCATTCTAATGAACCGAAATAGCTAAATGCAAAAAAAACCCAAAAAAACAAAACCCAAACCTGGAACCATCTCATGCAAGTCATCATACAAACATCCCATCCAGAGACTTAAGTTAATTTTAATCGTGTCTGAATATCCCAGAGACAACTATCTACCACATGAAAAATACCTTATTTGAAAGGGAGGGGGTGTGTTCATAGGTCTTTTAAGTTACCTTTGCCCATTTTATTAACAACGAATATTAGGTGAAAAATCAAGTTTCTGGAAGGGCCCAAATTAAAATAGTGCTAGAAGCTCAGTGCTAGGAGCTTCTGGCCACATCTGAAGTCACTGCATGAGCAATTTTTACATGAAATGACTGAAGAATTTCCTTTGATCAAAACAACTATAATCATCTTTATGAATCAACTGTTCCTCCAATGAAACAGGATTTACATGTCCACGGCCTTTTTTTAGAAACATGACCATTGATAACAACAACAGAAGACAGGGCTCGAAAGAATATAGATACTCTGGAAGCATGCAAGAGACAAGGACCTCAAAACCAGTGCTCAAATGGTAGGTACTTTTTGTACTGTTAAAACATGTCTCCAAGATCGATACTTTTTTCCCATACATTTCCTTCTACTTAGTAGTAGTTCAGCTTATTGTGTTCAAATGTTAGGTTTGGTACGTAGTGTTGGGATGATGATCACCAGTATTAGTCTACTCCTCTAAAATATCCATCATTCCACTGCTCTGAATGTACTACATCAATTTACTCATTCAATACACATCTTGAATTTTGGTGTATTGAATTTGTTTTCCTGAAACCCTATGGCTATTGGAGTATTTTAATATTGGTTTTAACTGGAGGAGTATTACAATACTCCCAGTATTCACAGTTAGATTTTAAAATTAAAAATGCATGAAATGACAACCCAAATAGAAAGGCACAGGGAGCATAAAGAAGTGCTGCACGCTATAATGTAACAGGTAAATGTCTGAGATCTTTTTGAATAAGAGGTTTTTGAAATAAAGATAGAACAAGCCAGGCCACACGATGAAGAACACCCACCAGATGACTGAAGATAATCATACATACCTAATAGCTTCTGCCATCTTAGTGCTTTCCTTTTTTCTATCATCTGTTAAACGTCGTATAAAATAAATAAAATCAAGACCACAGCAGAAAATGCTACCAACTGCACTGAACAGCACAAGTTTACTGTCATCTGCAGCTGCTGTGTTCAGTGCACTTTGGACTTCCTTCATTACCTGAAAAATAAAAATTTCATAAGAATAATTTTAATCCCTCATTACAAAGTAGCATGTTGTTCTTTTCCCTTCCTCCCCCCATGAGACCCTTCAACATCTTTAATTTTTCCTTAGGATCCACTCAACCATCATATTAGAAAAGTTAACTTTCTTCATTATCCAAAAAAAAGGAAGTTAACGTATTAGAAGCTTTGCATTTCAAAAATGTAATTAGACAAAGATAATTAAATCATTAAGGAAAGATCTATTAGATGTAATCTGTAACTAAAGCATTCATTCAGCATTTCTGTAATTTGGACAGCAGATGGCATATGCAACCAGTACAGAAAAAAAAAGAACCTTAATTGAGGCTAAATCTTTTTTCAAGTTGCACTTTGTAAATCACTGCACATCTTAAAAAAGCCAATACACATCAACATGGTCAGATAAGAGTTCTTAAATGCAAATGAATTACACACAAAGTCAACTGTACATATAACATCTCGCAAGTAAGAACCTGTATCATGTTTTATGTACATTTGTGCCTGAATAACAGGCAGAAATGAGGCAAGTACTTCAAACCCCCTTCCCCTCCCAAAATCAGAATTGTTCTGACCTCTGGATTTAATGAATTATTTTCAGATGATTTCGTTGATAGCAAAATGTGTGTGAATCCATCTTGTTTCCTGACAACAATGTCTCTGTACCGGTACGCGCTCTCCGTTTGTCTCACACTGAAACGTAGCCTTTTATCAAATGGTTGATCCCTCCTGTCATCAATGAACCTTCGTTTGCTGGCTGTCACTCCTGCTACAGATGTCTGGATATTGGTTGTACCATTGGCTGCTAATGCTTCCATAAAGGTGGGTGTACCTGGAAATAGTTTAAACAAGAATAATTACGTTTGATTAGCATCTCAAAATCCCTACTAAACACATGAAAACATGCAACTCATATAGAACACACAGTAAACATGAAACTCAGTCCCCTGGAAGTTACTGAAATAGACACTGTGCACAGTGCAGAATTGAAGTGACAAAGGGATTTGAGAAATTAATTTTATGATTTTGAGAATATACATTTAGAACAAGCCAAACAGACCAACTGTCATATACAACAGGGGGAGAAAAGTATATTTAAGGTTCCTAATACCAACACACTTCAGTAGGTTAACAGTCTGCTTTCTCCCTTTCCAACATTTTAAAGTCATTTAACAGCATCAACATTGCTAAGACAAAGCAAAAGCCTTTTGTTTCAAACATCAGAAGTTATTGTAAAGAAGAAAAAGACACTTAGAAGAAACCAAATAAAGAACTTGATTGAAAAGATCATAAAAAGTATAATAGTCTTTAAAGAAAAATGGAAATGAAGAAATACAGACTATCCTTCTTTGAGAGGATCACAAGACCCATGCAGTGGGGGATATTTTAATGGATTCATAGACAATGAGATCTTCTCGTGTTAAACATTTTTTGCTATTGGAATTGGCAAATAGACAATTAAGTTTTGCTGGTCTTGTTCCCAGTCCCTTACACAGAGAGAGTTTGAAGGCATACAAGTAAACAGGCCATTCCTCATGTCACAGAAGGGACAGGTTTTTCTGTAGTCCTCATTAGAAACATAATACCAAATAATTACCATTCATTAGAGAAAACAGGAGAACATACTGGATCTATAATGCATGTTTAGGCCTCCATGCGAAATCTTCACAGAATTTGTCATACTAAAGTAATGGAGTGTGCATAGGACAGGAGGGTTAAAAATATTGGGAAGGTGTGTTAGAGTCCAAGACAGTAAAGTTTTGAAAGACTTTTCTTGAAAATTGAGCTCTGAGACTAAAATCTTCTGGGAAAGCCACTGCCCATATCTCACGAATGGGTACTTCAGAACATCATGCATACGATGTCTTAAGAAGTAGAGTTATACCATGTATAAGTAAGCTATTAATTAAATATTATTGTAATTTGTCATACCTTTCTGAAAAAGTTATATTTTAAAATTAAATTATTTCAAATTTTAACTACAACATATTTCAAATACTTGTGGGCCCAATGAAGACTTTAAAGAGGCTCACTTAAGTAACACGAATATCCAATATCTCGATATTTCCACTGTATTCAAGTGCTGCTTACTTTGACACATATGAAGTATGAGAGACACAATAAGAAAAGATACTAAATTTAATTAAAATTTAGAACATTATACATTTTCCTACTTACATTGCAGAGACTGTCTCTGGATATAAATGAAGTTTTTATATCAAATATTTTAAAATAAATATTTTATTATTAATACTTTATGATTAATGAGGCAAGTTGTCTATTTAAGGATCTATACAATAAAAAGATTTTATTCTACTTTTTAAGGTCTTCCTTGTTGTATTAGTGATTTAATCCTCTCACCATCTCACTTTTTGTGAAGAAATTAAAGACAACTCAGAATTTTTTAGTTGTTTAAAGTGAAGAGTAAGAAACTGTATTCAGTTTGTGATCAGTTTTAGAGACAAAGATGAACAAAATGAAACGGAAAATGACTATATTGTCACAAAAATGTCACATTTATTCCCAAATTTTCTATGGCTTATAGAATTCTTTTTTCATTTCAGTAGAATAAATAAAAAAATCGGTGTATACTAAATATTAATTTGATGAGGAATGCTTTCAATTTTTTCCCCCTGTAAACCATATTATGGCAATTACATTCCTTTAAAAGAATTCTCTTCAAAGGGAATTTGCAGGAACACCAATGTTGCCCCATATTTCATTAGGAACACAAGATGAAAAGGTATCACTGGCTTGGTTTTCCATAGGAAATGTAAATTTAAACAACTGAAATCGCCTCTGATTTTTAAGCCCTGATCAAAGTTTTTTACGTCTTTTGTCCTAGCCATAGTAAAAAATGTGGAGAACTGGGAGAGCAGCACAGACTAGACTAAGCCAAAACAAGGAGTCAGTAAACTTGTGCAAGACCTTTGAGCCTGTATTTTCCCACGACTCATACTTCCAAAGACATACGCAAATACCAGAAAATTACTTTTGAGATGCAAGAGGCAATGATTATATACTTTGAGAGACAAAACTTCTGGCAACAGAGATCAAGATGTAAACACCACAGGCCAATTTTTGTGCTTACTGAACTAGCAAGAGACCTTCTGATTTATTATATAAACCCTGTCTACACTTATCAATAGTTGGGAGTTTCAAACCACAAGCAAGGGACAGCTGCAATTCAGAGGAAGAAGTCTCCTCTTTCCAATCATGTAAACACACTTCTAGGATACTTAGACTGGAATAAAAAATCTGTCAGCTTTAGAAACCATAACTCTGCACAGGGAGACTCAGCCAGCCAGCACAGATCAGAAAACGGCACTGAAAGAGTTAAAACATGTTTGTTAATGTTTGTCATTACCAGTGGAAGTTTGGGACCCTGTATACCTGACAGCACAGGGCCTATTTCTCTTGGCATTTGGTCCTTGGAAGCGAAGAGACAATTCAGAGACATAAAGCAATACTTCATTTGTAAGTACACAGGCAAAGGTGGTTTTGCTGCTCAGTCTTGAACACGCGTCGCAGCAAATAGGGACAAAAATAAAAAAGTGCAATTGAGAGTTAACTGTATTGGCATAGATTTCCTCACATGAAAACTTTGCATTAAGGTTATTTATCTTCAGGATAATTACAACTATATTTTAATATTTTAAAATAGTGTTTTGTAACAAACCAGAAGCAGTTCTGCATTTTGAGACATTAATGGAGATGGTATATCACAGATAAAACATCACAGCTCTCTCCTTTCAAACTGAGCTTCCAAAAATAAGTAAGGACTTGGAAGAAAGGCAGTTTACCCTGAATATTGTCAACTAATGAAGAACTGTTTGTTTAAGGCATAAAAAACAGCTTATAGTTATATAAAAACCTTTCCACCTGCAAACTGTTAACAATGTGATCTCAGAGCTGAAGACAGTACTACTACTGGACAAAGCCAAAGCTTCACTATACAGATGCAAAAGGAATTTAAGAGGACTACTTTGTCTTGCAGCTGCTGACCAAAACCTGGTAACAGTCAGCAATTTCATGCAACTGCCCTCGGAGGGAAAAAAACTAAAGCTATGAGCAACAGATAAGAAAGGAACTGGTCTTATCCAAAGGAAGACAGACACAAAACACTGGTTGGTTTTGGAAAAGGGGCATCACAAAGATGTTTTTGTTAAAAACAAAACAAGTTACACTCAACTTCACAACAATCCAAAATTAAAATCCTGAGCACCTCTCAAAGATATTCATGCCTCACTATTACTGAGAAGTTCAGTTTAGCTTACATAGCAAACCTTGAATACAAATACTCCCCTCCCTGCAACAATACTGGGACACATCCAAAGAGATGTTCTAAAACCAGCCAAGCTTTTTTTGCATGCTTCTTTGGGTACACGTGTTGGTGCTCTTAATTCAAAGGTTTGACTGAGAGAGTATGCTGTTTCTGAAAGGCTTAGCATAGATGCCTAAGGAACAAGCACAAGAACATGGGAGGTGTGAACAATACTGTCTGAGTATTTTCTTTAACTGCAGCCACTAGATACTTAGCAATTACAAAAATTTGCATGCCCAGAATCATAGGCTGCTCCAAACCCCATGTAATTAAATTCTTCTTCCCCATGGGATTGTCCAATTTACTTTTGAAACCACTATGGGTTTGTCTTCCAAAGTATCTCTTGGCGGCAAGTTCTGGAACATACATGTTGGCTTTCTTCATCCCTTTCATCACAGCCCTTTCTCCAGATTGACTAGCACCAACCTTATTTCCCTTTCCTTCTTCCAGAAGCCAGTCCAAGGCTGCCATTCTTCTCCATGCTTCTTCCTCTTCTACTAACTCTTGGAACAGGGCCCAAAATGGGACACAATATTCAATATGGGGTTTGTTTTTTTTTTTAAACTACCACTGAACAGATGCTTGCAAAAAACCACCCAAAACAAACCCAATGCCCTTTTCCTGAGCAGCAACATATAGCCAGGAATCAGTTACTGTTTTATGTTTTTCTATAGGCACAGTTTGGTATGTAAGCCTGTTTCGTCCCCATCCTCAATGCCTGGCATCCATCTGCACTCAAAGTCAGCTCTCATTTTAAACATGAAATCACTTAGTATTTTCAAAGAAGCCTGCAGAGTTCACAAGGAGCTTCAGGAACTCTCATGTCTTTCCTGTACCATCCTGCACCACTTATGTCCTTTCCTACACTGAGTGATGAAGGGGTTAATGAGAAGCATCCCACTTAAATAAGCAAATGAACAAACACCAGCAGCAGCAATGTCTTAAAGTGTTAACTGCGAAAATAAAACTGCAACTGTAACTGACTACAACTCAAGTACCAGACAGGGAACAATATGATCTGGAAAACTGATTGAAAAAACAACTTGAATTTTCAATGAAAAAAAAAAAATTATTTAAAACTGGTGCTAGAAGTAAGTTACATTTTTTCCCTAAGTCCTTTCTATACTTTCACTTTTTCATTGCATCCTGTATATATAATCCACAAGAATTCAACATTAGTTGTCCAGTGCAGGTTGCCTCACATTTAATTTTTGCCTACAAACAGAGGTGTTTTGTTACACGTTCATATGTATTAGCAATCTCTAACTGTAAACACTGTTAAGCTTTTCCAGTCTTAACTCTGCACTACATCAAACATTTCACATGAGACAGGAATTCCAGACAGCGATACCACAATGCAAACATAATACAGAAGAGTTTCCAGTATTTTTTCCACTTCTTCTTCAGCAATTACACAAAAAATATCTTGGAATTGTAGTGTATTGGCACAGACTAGAGAAACTAAAACTGAGGGTTCTAAACCTCCTATGTATGCGCCTGTGTTTTTGTCTGAGTATGCATATTAATAGCATATTTTCAAATCAAACAAAAGTTCCACTTAGTTTGAAATGTCACTATAAATATTTGCAAGAAAAAGAAGTCTCAATTTATTGTACATTTCACCTAAAATGCTGATTTGCTCTGTGTTTCTGAAAGAGGGTTCAGACTGTGCTGGTCACTTACATAAGAAACATGTAACTTCAGTTAATTCCTTCCAGAATATGGTGTTACATTAATACAGAGCACAAACCAACAGTGCAACCAGCAATAAGTTGTGCATATCCCAGCATTAGAATGGGCATCCCCAAAGATGCCTTGAAGGAGATGGGGGGAGCAAAGGACAATATTTCTTCAAATTATAGGCTGATGATCACTGCCATGCCCTGCTGCAGATACCCTCCTCAAAACTCTTACTGTGGGGAGGGAGGGAGTGTTTGAGTGCTGTAACATCATCCTTTCTAAATAAAGTTAACCACCTTTGATTCTGTTTCAATGAAATAGTTATGCAGGGAACCATTAGATGTTCTTCAGCCACGTTCTGTTTTTGCAAACATGTCACATTTCAATACAACAAGGACTGTAGGTTTTAAGAACAGATTAACTGGGAAATTATGATGTTAGAACTTGGTGGAACATCAGCAATAGAAAACTACAACTCAGCAGCAAACAGTTGTGCAGTGGCTGGCAGGTTTGATTGTCAACGTCTACCTTCAACTCCTAGAAAGTCCTTTTCTCATGCTGTTTAATTCCCACTCTTTTCCATGTATTTTGTATAGGTGTTAATTGTAAATGTCACTTGGAAACATTGCTCCTATTAAACCTACATTTCTTACAGGACACTGCTGTTGGGGACGAAATCAACATGAGAAGAGAAAAACACACATGTATCCCAGTAATATTTCTCTACTCGATTTTTCAAGTTTTTCCACCTTAAACTAGCTTTTAATCTTGACTGCCATGTCACATTTAGAGTTATATGGTCTACAGCAGCCTTTTCTTCCCCTTGTGTAGATAGTTTTCTCTGTTTCTTTGATTACTTAGAGCATCAAATATATATCTATGTTATTTCAATATATGAGTAGGGCAGCATTACTGGTCATATTGGACTTTAGTAGGTTATAGGCTATTTAATTATTTTTGCTTTTGAATGTCTTTCCTTCTCAGAGCATAAGCATCCATGCAAAGATAAACTCATAATGCCAACCAAAAATGCAACTAATCAGAACATTATATTCTATAACTGGAAGTGGGCAACAATACAAGAGAAAATGGTATTTCTTCACCCTTGAGTTAAACAGGTTTACCTTCTCCTGATGGTTTTATATCATGTAAGTAGAATTAAAAAAAAATTACATATGTTAAAAAATGGAAATAACAAAACACTAGACCTAAGATTTCTTAAGACCATGCTCATAAAACCAACAAGGATAACATTAATAATACATAAATTGTCAACGTATCTTTTAAGGAGTATGATTAAGTTTTATTGTCTCTGAAGAGGAACTAATGTATTAAGTAAACTTTCCACAGTCTCACAGTGGAAAGAAAATGTCCTCCTCCTAACAAATCCAAAAGGTTTTCCAAATACATCTCCTTTTCTTATTATTTCATCAAAAATAGAGAAACAAACACTCCTCAGGTAAGCAAACTCTCTTTCTCCTATATGATGCATCAAGATAAATTAGAACTGTTCTCCTTTCCCCTTCCACTGCAGCTTTAGCCTCATTTTGGAGTGACTTGTCTTCCACTGAATCTATAGTTAAGATGCTACTAATAAATTGAAAACAGTGCACATGACTTTCTCACCATTTTAGATGGCTGTAAAAAAAAAAAAAACTAAATTAAAAATTTAGGAATTAATTTTAAAATTTAAAGCCTCCTGTATTATTCCAGTCAAGAAATCCCAGCCAGATTTCAGGGTAGCATGCACCAAAGTATTTGATGTGGGAAGCAAGGAGTTAGTTTCATTTCTTTTTTTCACTAGTAAGTAAATAAGAAAAGCCCTTCCCAGGTTCCAGACTTCTTTTTGAGGTCCTTTAATACTGGGAACATTTCATAAGGGAAAACTCTTCTATCTTGATATTTTTGGAGCTGCAGGTTATGATACCCCAGCATTCATTCAAAATGCTCGAAAATTTGAGAGTTAAGCAAGGACATCTCTCGGGGCTCATCTACAGAGGAAAGCTAGTGCAAAATAGGCTAAGGTTTAAACTTGAAGTATACCCAGCCATTTCACACTAACTTCTGAAGTGAACACATTCTATATTAAGAGCACTTCACTGCAATTTAATCCAATCCCCAGAGTGATGTGAAAAATGGCTCTCTTTTTTGTGGGATATCAGTGTCCTAATGTAAGGCTCGTCTAGAACAGATACTGCCAAAAGACATCCCAGTAGTTTCATAAACATATACATGCCATGGTACACATTATATAATGCTTGTAAGGACATTAAAACATTCTAAAATACCTTAGTTAGATTATGAATGAAATTTAAACAGATGGGTATAACACTACACTACTATATTGGCAGAACACTTTCATTTACCTTCTTTTTGAAAACAAATGTGAATACTAATTGACAGGTTCATTCTCATCACATAGACAAGGCTTTCAATACCAGAGTTTGCAAGAGCTCCATTCACAACTGCCCTCCAAAACACTTGGCATTTCAACGCAGAAAAGTAGTAGTCAGAGAAGGCTCAGGACTTTCAGAGGTTCAAGACACTGATGTGCATGTGTTAAACTTTTCAGGGAACCCTGAGATCAGAGTGCTGGGATGAGCATCCCTGCTGGAAAAAAAGCACCTCTGTTTTTATGTATCTACCTCAAGAAGGTACAGGTGTCTTTCCAGCCACTATCTGACGGTTGCTCTTCATAGAAGCTGTCTCACCTCTGTGGGGTATTCAACAAACAAGAGGTTCATTAAGAGGTGGCAAATGAACCTGAACCCATCTTCCACTACACGAGGGCACAGGGCTGTGTGCCCTAACGCCACCAGCTATACTTTATACTTGAGAAACCTGCAATACATAATGTTGCTGGCTGCTACTGACACGGGCAAACTGTTCTGCAGCAGCAGCTGCCTCTTAGCAGAAATTACTGACCTTGGAAGAAATAACTGGGCTGGGGTGGGAAGGGGAAGAGCAAAAGAGGAGTCTGACTTTTCTAAGAGGTTCCCAAAAACATCAAGTGAAAAACTAAACATTGCATTGCTGGGTATTTAGTCCCGAGCCTTGTACTTAAGCAAGAGAATTGCCAACTCCTTGATCACTTCTGATACCTGAAGGAGCATGGAACAAAAATCAAGAGCTGGGCATTGGCACCAGTGGGAGAATATAGGGTGAAAAGAAGATTAGAGGTCTTGGGGAAGTATAAACACAGCTTTAGGGTCCTCTGAGGAATGGAACATTCAGAAATGCACCTGCCAAATAGGTTCTTACTTTTAATTCAGAGGTACTCAATGGAAAGTAGTCTGTACTGAAAAATTAAGGACTGAAGCTAAACAGATTTCCAAAAGACCCTGCTTTTGGGCAGAACACACAACTGATACTTACACCGCATCTGAAGAGGTATTCACAAATTGCTTCTAGAGCAACCTCTACAACTGTGTTCCCATATTTTGGAAAAATAAGCCCACATTAAAAGCACAATGATGAAAAGCATCTTTGGGCATCCCATGCAACAAGTTCTGGATAGTCAGATGCTCTGAACTGAAAAAGTAATTCAGAGTAGTATTACCTTGCCAAATCTGCTGTTTTATACTGCTGCAGAGGAATATATTCTAAATACAATCTACTGGCAACAGCTGAAAGGAGGCATGATGGAAAACAGTAAGTGACAACCTGTGCTTTCAAACTGAATCTGGTCTCTCCTGTCTGTTTTTTGGCTATACTAGCTAGGATCAGCAAATACATGAGGACTTGTCTCAACTGGAGAACTCCTGAAGCATATCCAAAATTATTATTATTACTAAAAAACAAAATACTCCACCAAAACAACAAAACCAAAAAAACCCTCAGAGAAAGTCCTAAAGTCAACAGTAGGAGACTACCAAGAGTAAGATCAGATGCTTTGCTTGAGGAAAAAATATGACATCCTCCCTCAATTAGGCTTTGTCCTGTATTACTGCAGGCAATTACTAGAACACACAGGAGGCATTTGTCTTCACAGCATTTTGCCCCACATCTTGACGCCAGTACAAATGGTATAGGTTCTCCACACGTGGGATTTACAGCAAAGGTCTTGAACATGGCCCCCAGCATAAGGACACAGATCTGCTGGAACAATTCTGGAGGCACTGGAACAGGTTTCCCAGAGAAGTTGTGGATGCCCTGCCCCTGGAAGAGTTCAAGGCAAGGCTGGATGGGGCTCTCAACAACCTGGTCTAGTGGAAGGTGTCCCTGCCCATGGCAGAGGGGATGGAACTGGATGATCTTTAAGATCCCTTCCACCCCAAACCATTCTATGATGATGGCCACAAGTCTAGGGAAAATGCCCATTATAAGAACAAGTTTTCATCAAATTTTGCAATAAAGTGGTAAATAAATAAACCCTCTCCCCCCGCCCCAAAAACATGCCCATGATAAATCACAAGGAAATAACCACAGCGGAAGCCGGTGAACAGGGAAGGCATCTCAGCCAGCAGCTGGAAGGGCTGGAGGCAGTGAGCTGCCCTAACACAGCAGGATGGATCACATGCACGGGCTCTATTTGGGTGCATGCTCTTCATATTGCTGAGGAAAGCAGTAAGTGTCTGCGTAAGACCTTAGGCTTTCTACTTCATTGACTCTTGTCATATTTATGAACAAATTATCAAAGGAAAAATCTCACAGACAAAAAACCTGAACTGATAAGTACATAAACCACTAATTAAGTAGTTAACACATGCTGCCATACATAGAAAATTGTTCAGAGCTGCCAAAGTGGCTTCCCTCAGGCTACAAAGCAAGGAATATAGAAGCCAGGATTATTAGTTACAAGTGGTCCCAATCCCCAAAAGCTATTTTTTCGTGTAAGAATCTGCTTTTATTAAGTACTGGATTTTTTTTATTTACAGAAATTATAAGTATCTAGATTAAAATAAAAGTACCAACATTGATACTATTGTTAGACAGAAAATACAGCTAAAGAAGCAATAGAATTAGCATTGTGATATTTAAGTGGGACATATTGTTTCAGTAGCACCAATGTATAAATATGAAACCACAACTTCTAAATTATCACAAAGACTAATACTAGGAGGCTGAAATTTTGATGGGGGGAAAAAAAAAATCAAGAAATTAGGAAGCTGCATCTGTGGCAGAGAAAACAACCAATCAAGAGAAAAGCATGTGGTTTAAGGCAAATTTCCAGACAAGTTTCATAAAAGCCAAACCAGTTAAGGTCTGTCTCAGAGAGTAGGACTTAGCAACTAGTATCAACCCTACCAAAACCAAGGGAGGTTTAGTTAGGTGCCATAATGCCTGTTGCTACACAAAAGCCAAGAACAAAGTGTATCATGTCTGATACTTTAAATCAAAGTATGTAGTGGCCTCAGAGAGAATTTTACAGTTTGTGTAGCTGGCAAGAGGAAAGTACTACTTATTTGACTATTTAGTGATGTAGGCAGGAGCACATCTTTTCACAGGAGTCATACTGATGTGTTCACAGCTCAAGAGCAAATTCATAGATTTTTAAATATATCATCGCTGCAAATTCACAAAAGGACTTACATCTACAACCTGTTAATTTGAAAAAGCAGGGAAAAGATAAAAAAGAAATCTCCATTTGAATTTTGGCCTTGCAGGTTGTTACAACTCCCACTGCTGCAATTCCAAAGTCCAGCACTGAAGCCTCACGTGTTCAGCAGGAAGTTCATAAAGCTGTGCTCGGACTTATATTTACTAAGACATGGTTCATGGGTGACAGGGTCTGAACATTTTTAGGTACAGTAGATGCCTACAATGCTGAATCTTGCCTTAGGAAATGACCCATTAAGAACACACAGACAAAACAAAAATATCAAGGGGAGTCACTACACAAAAGACAGAAGAATTGCTATTGAGTAAAGCAAAGATCGTGTACACAAAAATAATGGGACTAGTACATAAGCAGCCACAATTGTGAGCTCAATTTTAACTTGGAAACCATTTAAACATGTCATAGATAAGACAGAATGATAGATGAATTACATGACTGGTTGTTTCCTGAAACCTGCCAGGGACCCACCTGTTCATGTCAGATTCCAACCACTAAACAAACAGAATGGAATTGAAATTTAATTTCTCCTAAGATGAATGCTGTGCAATTTTAGATAGCTATATTATGTAAAAAGATATTGCATTAAATACTTTTCAGACAAATAGCAAGATACCCCAGGCATAAGGAGAGGGTGTAAAAATGAAACTGAACTTATACAGTAATTGAATTATTTTCTTCAGGAGTGAGATGTAGCTTCAATTAACTCCACATGGTTAAACAGGTCAATAGAAACTGAGGGGAAAAAGAGAATATGCTATACTTACAAGAAAATAGGAAGTAAAGAACACTGGGAAGAATACAGGGAGATGCTAAAACAGATAAAGAACGGGTATTAGAAATGCAAAGTAAAACTCTGAAGTTCTCATAGTTACAGATGCTCAACACAAACTATTTTTCTAGTGATAAAGAAAAAAAGAGAGAGGAGAATTAGAACAAAACCAAAAGTGAGATGTAGTGTAAGCTACAAAGTCAATTAAAATACTAGTGGTGAAAGCAGCATGCCATAAGAAACCAGAGAAATAATTATGATGGGTATGAATATATTGTACATACAACAAATGACAGACTAAAAGGATTAACCATGACAAGACTGCTGACTGACAGTAAAAAAGGAGAAACAGACAAATGTGATAGTCTATATGGGAAATACATCACACTAAGTGAAATACCTCCGAGACTTGCTTGCTTAAAGACTAGCAAATTTGGAAGGTACCTTGGGTAATAAAATTTGTAGTGAGGTAGTTTCAGGTATAGGTGGAAGAAACACTGTTTTAAAAAGGCAGCCATAAACCTCTTCAGTTTATTTCTGTTTATAAACAAGACTGCTCTCAAGGCTATGTTTCAAAAGTGTCCTTCCAGTTAAAACCTACTGGAGATCCAAAGCAATACTCAGGAGAGCCATACTGGGTATTACCGAGAAATTTCATCTTCTTACAAGTGGTCACTCATTACTTGGAATATATTTTACCAATATTTTGTAGTTTCATACCATTACAAAATATGAATCAGAAGCTTCCTGTCATATATACTTACATGTAAATTTCAGGATTTAAAAATAACCTCATCACAGCAGCAACCCTATTTTGCTCAGCATCGAAACTGTAGACATAGAATTACTCTTAGTTCTGTCAAGTTGGAAATCTGTTTAAAAATTTTCTATCCAAAATTATTTTACTTCCTAAAAATCCTAAAATGTACTGATGCTCAAAAGTGGAAATTTGTAGCAACAAAGATTTCCGAGTTATTGTATAAGGATGGTCTGTGGACATTTTCTGTCACTGGCAGTTTGATATACAGAGTTATAAGAAACTCTGCATCTCCATTTGATCTCAGAATACGTCGCCATATCACTAATGTGCTGCCCTAGGATTAGCAGTTAACTGGAACAAAAGTTATTGCTTATTCCATTCTGTTCTTATCTATACATCAACATATTGGTGTTTTGCAATCATAAACACCTTGGCTTTTTTTTAGTTACAATAGTTGATGACTTTTCCACTCCAGCTACATCACAAAAGATACCACACCATCAGATATTTCCCCCTACAGCTCAGTCAAACTGCTGTCAATCTCAAAGAAGTGTATTTTTCAAGCTGTTCTTTTGAATCACCACAATTAAGAAAAACGTTGCAGAGGGATCATCCTTTTCATTGATTTTTAAACAAAATTATACACTTACCGAAATTTCTAAAAGAATTAATGAGGGTTTTGTATTTCAAAGAGGGATTACTCCCTTCCTGACTCCACCTCTCACTCCACAAAACCAGGTAAGAGACTACAAGCAAAAAGCAGCGCAATCACATCCAGGCTCATATCAGATCAACACCACAAATAGAGTAACCAAGTTCATTCCTGCTACAAGGAGGAAGTCTGCTGCATGTATGTCCTTGGGCTTGACTGCTCTTGCCAGCAGACTGGCATTCTGTTTAGTTGGAAAATTCAGGAAGATCACTCCTTCCATAAGCCTCAGCACGCTCCTGTGACCTGGGCAAGCAGCACATACTGAATTACTTTGAGGTACTTAAGTATCAATCTAGTTTACATAACATCAAAACTAAGATTTGTTTCCTTTCACTCCCCTGTTTCTTGTTTGTATAGTCTGCCAGAAACTCAGAGCAGGTATTTCTGCCTAACCCAGACACAAGGCAGCTGGGTTCCTTAATACTATCCCGCCATCCACTGATGCATCTGCTGGACCATTCCAGAGTTCAACCAAATTCCAGTTTAAAATTATCAACTGTGGTTTTACCTCCCTTGTTTTTTCCTTTCCCAGTCTCGAGTAAGACAAATGGGATCCTAAACCAAGTTTACAAAAAACATTAAATATAGTTCAACTATCACTACTGAGTATCTGGGCAAAAGTATTAGTGCTTTCCTACTCTAGGCTCATTATTTGGACAGAAATATCAACTTCTGACTAAGTGTCAAGAAATGAGTAATAAACTGACATAAACAAATGAAGACATGCCAGAATCCCCACAAAAACGGACAAAACTAATGTAACAGCAGGAACAAGCCAAACATTTTTGTGGGGTGCATTGGGTTAATTTTCAGCCTGATCAGTTCCCATGTGCTGCTGCTGACCAGGAACTCATCGGGGAGAGGCAGGGGAAAGAGGACAAGATTTACAGAGTAACATGAAAAGCACCATGTCTAAAGAGAACAGCAACACATTCTTCTCCAGTTTAATGACTAGCAAATAACAATTAGCGTTTTAAAACCCGCTTCCTGCTGTGAATCTATCTTCTAATATTTCAGTTCCGTGGCTACAAAATACACTATGATTGGGAACTACTTCTGCAAACATAATGGGACTTGTACTTTAGACCATATCTGTGGATTAGTTTATTTTTTACTGTAGAAAACAGCCTGTAATGTAAACTCCTTAAACTCTCCCAAAAAATCATGAGGAAAACTGTTGCAGTTATCTGCAAGATAAATACAGTGCCATATCATTGCTGCCATCAATTTGTAGTTTATCAATGCTTAGCTAGAGAAAAAAAAGGAACAAGAAAATTTGTTCCAGGAAAGAAAATGCGAACAGGATGTCCCACTGAGACATGAGCTACAGTGGGAGGTGGGAGGTAAAGCCACGCATCCGCTGAGGCTGCCACAGTCTGCAGTGGGATGAAGCACAAACAGGGACAGTCAGAGAAGTGTGACTATTCATCACCTCCTCTTCACAAGCAGGGACTTCCCTGCCTGCTAGGTCCAGGCAGCAAGAGTTTTGACTACAATAAATGCTAGAGTAGACTACAAGGGAGAGGAAAAGGGACTAAAGTTCAAGCTGAGGCTTCACAAATCTGTCTAACAAAAGCTCCAGTAAGCCCCCAGAAAATGCTGTTAGAGAGTGCCCTGACATCTCTGAGAATTATATTAGTGCAATATGTACTCAAAAAGCCGATTTGGGATTATGTAGTCGCCAACTTTGTCAGTCTTCTGAAGGACACAGAAAACAGTGAAAAGGATACAAACGCTAAAGCTATTAGGAAAGGTTTTTGTAATGGCTATGGTAAATAGTAGATTTCACTGTAAAACACATTCCTTTCACATGCCATAACACACTGCCCATGCAGATGTGGTACTTAAAGACATGGCATAATGGTGGACTTGGCAGCGCTGGGTTGAGATGAACTTAAAGACCCTTTCCAACCTAAATGATTCTATGATTACCAGCCCATGAAACAGTTTTGCTTCCAGAGAAAGACTCACACTATTCCACTTTGGGTGTTCTCTCCCAATTGCTTCTCCACAAGACAAGTCTTTCACTGTGCATACCAGCCGAGAAGCAAAGCCTTTCCCTTCCTTTTAGGATGGTTAAGGTTTAAAGTTCAAAATTTCCCCTTCTTTTTCATCTAGCTTATATATGTTCCCTGTAACATCTGAAAACCCACTATGATGACCATGAAGTAGAAATTAATCAAATGCAGAAGTGGACAAATGGATTTTGGCTCAGAGGATAAACTGGAAACACAACAAACCTAAACAGGGGGTTCTTTTGTTTTAAGATTTACTCCTTCTATGTAACAGTTCTCAAACTGTTCTGAAGTAAAAATACTGCTTCAAAACAAGGTCAGATGTATACTTAATAAATTGTAGTAATTTGTAAAGAGGATTCTATTCTTCCCTGTTCAAAGCTTTACTTCTGCTGCAATTTCTATTGTTAAAAGGAATGTTGCCCATATCCATTCAGGAATAATATAATTTTAGCATTTACTACTGGAGTTAATATAGTAGTTTTAATTCTTTTGGTGTATGAACATGAATCCATAGTCTGCATGTTACTTGTAGCAAAAATAAATAAGAAACAATAAAATTTGCAGACACTAATACAGCAGTTATATCAATGGATTCTCCTTGAGGAATGTTAAAATTGAAGCAGAACATACCCAGCACTATATGCTACATTTAAAATTGATCATAACTTTAGTCCCACACATGCTTAGCTGAAAGACAGAAATTATTTAATTGAAAATATGTTTTCTTTATGTGGTAAAGGGAAGTCAGTGGCTTGAATTCAGGCCTGCGCTGTTTCTAGATCACCCTTTGAAAAGGTCTATCAGTGATTTCACTCTATTTTGGTTAACTTAAAAAACTACATTTCAGTGGTCACAAATCAACTGGAAACAACAACTTATAACAATTATTTCCTTCCAAAAACACCTCCTCTCCTACTAGGATGCCATTACAAAAGCCAAAGCATTTGTCCCACACATGCTCTCTAGTGAGCTAGCACTGATGGTCCTGTACAGCCATACTACACAACAAAGCAAAAAATCAGGACTCATAAGCAAAGAAAGTGAAGCACAGCCCGTTTAAAATAATGTACATCCACTGCTGCGTGTTGTAATCCATCCTATTATATGCCCAAGAGCTGCCTTACAATGTTCTGATACAACCAAACACTACAACAAGTAAACTCAAGCCAGATACTGAAAGCAAAATTCTCCACATTTTGTAGTTCTCACAGACAAAAAAATGTTCTACAGCTAACCAAGCATCTCCAGAGATATGCACATTATTTTCAATGAAAAATTTGCTCATAAAACTGTTTTCCACTACATCCTTGACCAGCTAGAGTTATCAACACTCTTGATGTCCTGAGGGCATCTACAAAAGCAGATGGCATTCTGACGCTATCACATTGCCTAAAACACCTTCTGTTCCACCACATGACCCTCAGAGAAAATGTACCTCCATTTTGCATTTCCTTGCTTTTATTCCTGCACACCAACACAACAGTTACTAGCTGGCACATTCTTTAACCCCAGAGCTACAGGTGTTTCTCAGTGATCCTGATGGATTCCTCTGCATGTGAAAACACTTTGACTGAATCAACAACAGCATCAGCAGAGCAGTCTGGGGGGAAGGGGGATGGATTAGATGACAAAGGTCTTTTCCAACCCTATTTCCTAGTATTCTGTGATGCATATGTGACGACACTTTGGCCTTTTTTCCCCCTGACCTAAAGGCAGTTGCCTTTCAACAAGCTGGAATACCAAGACAAGGTACCTGGATCTAAGGTATCAGGTGCAGATTAGCAAACTGTGGAAAGTGACAATCGGATTCTCAGCTAACTGCTGCATTCAGTCCTGGTGGGGAGAGCTCTGCCTGTGTCCTTGAATCAACTCTGGAGGGAAAGAATCCTCTTCTGTGGAGAGGCCTGAATATTTGGCTGGGAAGCCACAACCCCAGCTCCAATGTATGTATCTGTCCCTCTGCCATAAAGCTTAGGGTCTCACACTATGTAAGATCTTTGTAATAATGTTTCTATGGATGGCAGTCTCCACTCTGAAATGGTAATTTCTGCAATGATCTCAGTGATGTAAAAATTACTCTTGTTTTACACATTATTTGTAAAATAATTCCAAATCAGAAGACTGGACTCTGTGACTGGGTACAAGAAATGATAGCCTTCTAACTGTTTCAAAATAATGATGAGAAAGATAGGCTGGGGTAAGAGGAAGCTTCCAGATGATTAGATTAAAAATGACAATTCCATTTTTCTTCAAGGGTGAGGAACAAGAACAGCCATTCATCAGGGCAAACTGCTAATCTCCTTAGTTTCAGCACAACCAAAATACTATCTAAATTGAATATGGGTGCTATTATTGGATAAACTTAGTGCAATACCTTTTGGACTGCCCAAGGGAGTTTATGGCTGACTCTAGGAATCATTCTCTGAGGTGACCTTCTGCAGTGCTTGGTGTTAAACTAGAATTTGGCAGGGTTACAGATAGAGAAGTAAAGCCAGTCTGATTGGCATTTAAGTGCGAACCATAATAAAATCACTTTTCCCCTGACATGGGGGAGTCTGGACTATCTGATAAAACAATAGCAAGAGTGGACATAAACAGTTCAAGAGTGCCATGCTTCCCTGACTTACTGCATTCATCGAGGTGGGATGACAACGGTTAACTTTTGAGGGTATTTCTTCTCCTTTTTTGGACTTAGAGTGGTTCTGCAACTGCCTGTTTTGTCCAGCATTGCCCAGTGTTACTAGCCACTCATGAATGCTGGAAGTTAACTGATATACAAAGCATATGGGAGAGGGAAGGGGGAAACTAGGTTTTCCGTGAGTCTCAGCCAAAGCAGAGCCAGTTCTCTCTTGAGAGGCCTTCAGATTCCTCCTTTCTCCCCCTCCCTAAATCAAGGAATACTTTGTCAGAGAAACATCATCATGAGCCACAGGAGTGTTCAGTAGTGAACAAGAGTTGCAGGACGGTGGTCCAGGCTGGTGGTGCTTCTGTCCTTCTGCCAGTTCGCAGCTGCTGTCCCAGGCTGGCAGGCAGGAGGTGATGGGCTCCCAGCAGGACAGGCATGGAAAGGACACAGCAAGGGCACAGAGAGAGACACCCCTGTACAGCAAAGCACAGGGTTACCTTAGAGAAAGATAAAAAAGGCTGATGAAACTCGGCAAGAAAGAAGGAGGTAGAGGGGAAAGGAGTTGAAACAGAAAGACCATTTAGCTGTCTGCCAGCAGAGGCAGCCACAGCTGGCTGCAATTTGGTGAGCAGCCCCTTCCCCACCTGGTCTGCCCAGAGCAAGCCTCAGCTGCTCCAGGCCCAGCCATCCCACAGCAAAAGGAGCTGGTTACAAAACTCAGTCACTTCAAAGCCAAACAAAAAACACCCACAAAACAAAAAAACAAACATACATCTTTTTAAGGATGTCTATTTCTTTGCTGAGGAGATCTGTTCACTGAAAAGGAGACTGCTTCCTCTGCTGTTAGCATCATGTTAGTAGGAAACATCTGCAGGCATCGTTACATTCATTTCCAAGCCAGACTGTGTTCAGTGTAGGCGATCTTCAGGCAACGTAAAGGATAAAAAACGAAGAGAGCTTTGCTGAGTGTGCACACAGCCAAACATTTTTAGAAAGACTTAAAGGTGGCCAAGTCTGAACGGATTATAGCATGATAGCAAAAGCACATCTCTGACACACAGGCCAAAGCTCCGTTAAATTGCAAATCATCGCACAAAGGCTTGTGTGAGGAGCAGATTATCAGCTGCACCACTTTTGACAGCAAAGATATTCAGAAAGCAAACTGCAGAGCAACAGATGACATTCTCAGGATATGGGAATTCCTGACATCCCATACATTTCTACCATATAATTTCCTCTGATGCAATCCCAATACTCACTGCAGAACTTTCTGCTATTGACATTTTCCTTTCCTTTTCCTTTCCTTTCTTCTCTAGCAATTTAAGTTTGGCTAATAGCTAAAGAGCTTGAGGTTTTTGCCCCTCCTCTTTTCAAAAGGCTAAAATCTCAAGCCAATAAAGTTTCAGCACTTTCACAAAGTTTAAATATGGCAAGTAAGATGGCTAAAAACAATCCAGCCCCAACAAATGTGACATATAGCAGTGACTCCCTGTTACACTTTCAATGGAAAACTAACCATCAGACATTGCACTGGAAGTTAGCCTGTGTGAACACACACACACACACACACACACACACACACACACAGAGTTCTTTGTAAACCTTTCTTTTTGTTTTAAAAATTTCTTCCTGGAAAAGATATTCCTTCATCTATTATACTAAGAGATGTCAATTTGCACTGAAAAGTGTTCCTTCTCATCTGCTTACCAAAGCTGCATTTATGATTCAAAAGAATCAATTATTGTTAAATTCAGTTTCTGTACAGGTTTTTTTTCCCAGTGTAATTGATTCTTTTACTATGTGGATTTTAGTATTAAAGTTCATTAAATTAATTTAACATTGTCTCATCTAATTTACATCTATAACCTATATTTGAAAAATAGTTGTTGTTATCTCTTAGTAAAGACTAATTTCTTGGTTAATTTAACAATATGACCACTTAAAGATGTATCTTCTTTCACAAAATATGACAAGGTACATATTCATAAGTATTACCATAAAACAGCAAAACTGGCATATAATCAAATGTAACCAATCAGAAGCACGCAGACATTTTTCAGCATATATACATTCATCCCAAACTTGATATATTTTGAAAATTTGTCATTCAAATTGAATATTCACTTCCCTATTGAAAGTTCAAAGTGCCAAAGTTTCATAAATAAATAAAACATTTAAGAGTAGTCCATGAACACATACAAGATATTTAGAGCAAAAAAAGGTCAGTGCAACTTGAAACACACTTGCCAGACCATAACCTCATGAGAGGGTAAGAATAGCAATACTATGGCAGCACAAAGATTAGGAAAGTCCTAACCACTACAGCAGTGGAGGATAGAATATTACTTCTACTGTGCTGGTAGCAACTGCAATAAAATGAATGTAACAATCCTGGGTATTTCAGACAAACCCATCTGGTAAAACAAAGTGTTTGTCTATGGAATTCCTTTGGTCTGTAACAATGTACAATGTTTTGAGAGAAAGATACACAGACAAAGAAAATAAATACCCTCTAAACTTTAAAATACTTGTGTTTTAGCTGTTTATCTGTTTCACAATTTAAAATGTCTAACAATAGTTGCAAGAGAAAAAAAACAAATATAAACCAACCACAAATACTGACATCCTACAGAAATCTAAATATTTTAAAGATGGAACCAAGACAAAACAAAGAACATCCTTCTGTAGGCCTTCACGATAAAACTGACTGGAAGAAAAAGGGGGCTGTGGAACAGCACGCATCAGATGAAGCATAATGTCTTCTGCTCAGGAAACTTAGGCATATCTGAGGGAATAACCTTTCAAAGTAGGAAATGTTTTATAGAAATCTGCACTCAGTGAAGCCTGTGGCACTCTTATATAGTGCTCCTTGCTGTCTTACAGATTTTACTGCTAAATCCTATCAAGTAATCTGGAAATCAAAGACTAACATTCTCTGCAGGTTTCATTTCTATCCCACTGACTTTTCACCTCACAGCAAGTGAAAAACTGTTACACAGTGAGGGCCAAAAACATGGACCAAACAAAAAAACCTAAGAAACCTATTAGTATCAAAACCCAAACTCACGCCATGGGGATTGTATTGAAAAGCTGAAACAGAAGGGCAGAAGAAGTGAAGGTAACACATAGAGAAATAACAAGTATAAATCTGAACTTAGTTCTGAGGTATCACATAATTTTTTGTTTGGGTAGCAACAAGCATAGACCAGTGTCACAGTATTTGCCTCTACTGAAAAAGAATAAACTCACTTTAAAGGAAAAAAGGTGTTCCAAAACCCTCTTGAAACACATTCATGTCTCCAAAAGTAAAATTCAACTTTTTATTAAAAGCACAAAATAGAGCTTTGAAGAAATATCAGCTCTTTTATAGAAAGATCGAGTATGGTAAACTATCTGCACTATTATCAAGCAATTACCTATGAGAAGTATGCAACTGTAATTATGAGAAAAATCATACATGCCAGTGACCTTAATGAAAAATCACACTGGAAATGAGCAAAAAATGTCTGTAAGAAAGAACATACCCATATGCTCCATAAAATAAGATAGGCTATCTGATACTGAAAGAGTACTATGTCCTTGGCATTTGCTTATTTTAAGCCAAAACCCGAAATCTCAGGAATGCTACAATTAATTACCCATTACTGCAGGTTACTGGAAGAAGTTTATAAAATTGTTAACTTTACACTCTGTAAGGTAAAGATGGCTCTACCTCCCAGCCAGAGCCATCTATTTTATTTATATTATGTACTGAAACAAGGCCCAGAAAAGTAATTTCAGAAGTGTAATGGGAAAGCACTGATGAGATGCTCTCAAAAAATAGTGGGCAGAATCTCTTTTTTTCCTTTTTGAAACACTCTTAGTTTTGTAGGCCACAAATTATTCATTTCCTATTGAGCCTTTCTCCCACCAGACTGAATTTTTCAATAATCACCTGAGAAAAATCATAAGAAGATTAAAAGAAACAGAAGAGGCAGGAAGTGCCCTTCATGTCCATGAATTGAAATGACTCTTCACAGCGTATTAACTGTCTTCAAAAAACTTAGGGATTTAGATCAGCCTGATATTTTTGTAGCACTTACAACCAACATAAGAACTTCTTTAATGACTTCATGCTGATCTTAGATCCCTGGCATGACCAGACAGCAGAATAGCTGAGAAGTAGGGATTTCTATATACATAAAAGACACAGTCTCAGGATGTCTTATTATTCTGACCTTTAATAACATGCCAAAACAAAACCAAACCAAAAAAGTCCCCACCAAATAATAAAATACCTCACCAAATTTATCAAATGATGTAGAGTTTTAAATTTACAGTAGAGATATGGAGATAATAACTCTTAGATTTACTCATGTTATTAATTCAGAGCAGCAGACTCAGGCAATGAAACTTGAGTTCTCCCTAAGATAGGCAAAAAAACCCCAAACACTTGATTCTATAGTCTGTCCAGTAAATTTTGTGGGCAAAAGCCTATTATACTAACAATAAAAACCAAACAATGTTGCTTAAAGCCTATTTCATTTAACTGAGATATAATAACGCACACACCCTTATTGTTTATTCACAGAACCATTTTGTTTGGAAGGAACCTCTGGAGATCATCAAGTCCAACCCCCCTGCTAAGGCAGGGTCACCTTAAGCAGGTGACACACGAACACATCAAGGAGGGTTTGGAATGTCTCCAGAGAGGGAGACTCCACGACCTCCCTGGGCAGCCTGTTCCAGTGCTCTGCCACCCTCAATGTAAAGAAGTTCTTCCTCATGTTGAGGTGGAATTTCTTGTGTTTTAGTTGATGGCGACTACTGAAAAGAGTCTGGCACCATCCCGTTGACACCCACCCACCCTTGAGATATTCACATGCATTATTGAGATCTCTCAGTCTTCCCTTCTCCAGACTAAACAAGCCCAGCACCCACAGTCTCCCCTCATAAGAGATGCTCCAGACCCCAAATCATCTTTGTGGCTCTCCACTGGTCCCCCTCCAGCAGATCCTTGTCTTTCCTGTACTGAGGAGCCCAGAAATGGACACAGCACCCTGGATGTGGCCTCACTAGGGCCGAGTAGAGGGGGATGATCAATCACCTCCCTTTACCTGATGGCCACACTCTTCCTGATGCACCCCAGGATAACACTGACCCTCCTGGCCACAAGGGACACACTGCTGGCTCATGGTCAACTTGTCACCCACCAAGACTCCCACGTCCTTCTCCACAGAGCTGCTCTCTAGGTGGTCAGCCCCCAGCCTGTGCTGGTACTTGGAGTTATTCCTTCCCAGGTGCAGGACCCTGCACTTACCCTTGCTGAACCTCATTAGGTTTCTCTCTGCCCAACTGTCCAGCCTATCAAAGTCCTGAATGGCAGAACAGCCTTCAGGCGTGTCAGCCACTCCCCTCAGTTTTGTCAGGAAAGTTACTGAGGGTACATTCCATCCCTTCATCCAGGTCATTCACAAACAAGTTGGGTAAGACTGCACCCAGTACTGCTCCCTGGGGAACACGACTGACTACAGGCCTACTACTGGATTCTACCTATATTATTACCTCTAGACCACAAAAGCTCCCAATTAGCTTGGGAGCTATGTATTACTCAGTAATATGTATTACATCAGTAGTCATCCTGTTCTGTGAATTTACAAGGCAGGAGTCTCGGAAGCAGTCATTCCAAAACTGGGCATCAGTTTCTGGAATTTTATGGGGCAGGTAATATTAGACACATTGAATGTTAGACACAAGTTCATTTTCCATGTTATCTTAAATATATTTTTACTTGTATGTGTACATATCACCACAAATTGCACTATCAAATCAATATACAAATATTTCACCTTAGAAAATCCACATTTAAGAATTCTTTGATGCCACTTCCCTCTCAGGTGCACTAGAAGGAAGGTGTCCCACTGCAGCCTTCACACAGCAGTAGTTAAGATTTGCCGCTGACAAAAGCAAAAGCAAACCTGCAATTGCATGCATGTGGTTACAAGAGGCCCCAAATTAAGTATTTCTGGTCAAAGACAGTTTTCTCATTTGCACAGTGAGCCAGGATACCTTTTCTGTCACTGTCCAGTGTCAAAAGTATCGCTCTACACTCCAAACCTTCCGGACTACTACCTCTTAGGAAGTATATTGCCCTTAAGGGTATTTTGCTTGTTCTTTGAGCAAACTGTCACTTCTTACAGAACTATAAAGATCCTTGTAAACATCCTGTGATAGCCCATAAACTGCATACTGTATTTAAATTTTGAGACATGCATTTTTACTTGTCAAACTCTTGCACAAACACTTGGTCTTTACTGGCATCTTGATGAAAAGAAAATATGAAGGACAAAAACTACCATTATTTTTATTAAGCACAGAGAATTTTCCTTTAAATTTAACAATGAAGTATTCTAATCCATCTCAATAGTGACCCCGTGAAGTTGGTCCTTAAAAAGCCTGATGTCATATTTACCTTGCAAACAAGAAAAACCCAACACGGGCTAGATTTGTCAACTTTCTAGAATATGTTTAAAACCAGAGCGAGTCAAAGGTTTTCAGGAAAGTCCCAGGTAATGCTTTGCTGCTTATGGCACTAAATAGGTCCAAAAAAATCATTTTAAAGTGAAAAGCATGCATGGCACAAAGACAAGTGGGTTTTTAGAATACACATGCTGTTTCTTTAAGCCTGAGACAGGAAGCCAGAGCCCGGACAGGAAAAGTTCTTAGCAGAATTCACTTAACTGAAGCTCTGCCAGTTTATAATTAGTGACCTCACTCATTATGTTTTGTTTTTAATTTTTAAATCTTAACCAGGCATTTGTTTGACAAAAAAAAATTCCATAAATCTGTACAGCTAGCAAACAAAATGGAACTTGAAGATGACTTTCTTGTATTATATCAAGATAGGAGTGATAAAATTAATGTGGAAAGTCATTATTTCAGTACATATTCTAGTATTATATAAATCTGTGTGATTTTCTGAGAATGTGTATTTCCCCCTACCCTCTGAATAACAGCCTTAATATAAATAAGCTAAGGCCTAGTAACAAGGCTACTAGGCCACATACTTGGAGTACAAGTGATCTATAAATGGTTTACCTTCACAGGGAAAAAGAGACTAAAATAACTATGGCACCATTTTAAAAGAAAGGATGAGGATCACTGGGAAATATGTGGAAAAAGAAAGAATTGTCACTGTGGTATGAAGAGGAACAAGCATAAAACTCAGATTATTCAAACATAGTGCATAATTTTTGGGAAAGTCTGGAGATAAAAATGAAATCAGTGCACTGATTCAGCAGTGTCAACTACTGAAACTGCAGGTCACTGTGCAATAAAAGAGTCACTGCACTACAAACACTGGGAATTGTATGTGTGGAGAAAAAAAATTGTCAAAGTAAGAAAGAAGTGAATTTGCTGCATGCTGCAAATATCTGCAAACAACATCACCTGACCAGACTGAGCAAGCAATGTATAGCAAAGACAGCCACAGATCATGGGCTGCTAATCTTTAAAACCAGAGTGACCTTTAAAATCTGGTATGCACAACATTTAGAATTTTCAACTGATTCAGGAACAGCAGACACTTCAATTTAAACTTCATCAAAATTTACACATAAATTAAAGCAGCCCAAGGTTGTGCTTGATAGTGGGATGGACAAACCTCATGTGGGGCAGTTCAGGGGGCTGCCATCACCCAGAGGTCATGCAGAGGGAGGGGGAGAGTGGGTCACAACTTCAAAGTACATCACAAGGCTACTCCCTTCTACAGAGGAGGAAGGTAGGGCAGTGAGCACAGCCCAGTCCTGCATGGAGACAGCAAAATGCTGAGCCCTTCTGGTGCCAGTCAAAAAACCATAACCATAATCTAGGAATCTCACTGAGGGAAAAGAATAAAGGGTAAAAACAAAAAGAAAAACATTTTCTTGCTGTAGTGGAATATATGTTGGTGTAGTAGAAGCAAATAAGGTATTAAGCTGCGCTGCAAACCGTGTGAGTTGTCTTCAGCACCTTTTTAGCTTTACAAGGATAAAATTAGGAAATCTTCAGACTCTAGAAAGTCTCACAGGTGCTAATGTCACCCCTAAGTTTGAGAAACAGCAAAACAAAGTTATGAAAACTCAGAAGGTCATAGCTGCTAGATTAGACAAGCCTTGCCAAAAAGCTGTGCTGTGACAGATCAGGAGGGTCACTGGGCCACTGGTTATAGGAACTGACGGGGGACAACACTGATGCAACACCTCCCCAATGGAAGTACTATGCTTCCCCCTGTAAATACATTTGGACCACTGCTGTCAGTTTTTCAATAAAATTTTGGCTCCTACTTTTGGCCACCCAATTTTGAACAGACACAACCTCCACCCCCAAAAAAAACACAACACAAAACTACCACCAGCACAACCACCCTGCACACCTGCAACCAACCTCTACAGGTTGCTTGAAATCAAGTAAAAAACCTAATGATGAGGGGTAAAAAGGAAAGAAAAGAGAACAGATGTTTTTGAGACTGGTGGCAAAACAAGGAATTATTCTCTAAGGGTAACAACCAATGGAAGATGAGAGAAGGAAGGTATAGGAATAATTGAAAAATACATGAAGAAATTCACATACTATCAAACTAAAATTACTTTTCAAGTCAAAGGTCTGCCTTGGGCCCAATTCTAGCCAGTACTTTTTAATCAAGACTTGGATAATAGAAGAGAAACTACACTCATGAAATGAACAGATTACATCAAATTGGAAGGACTGCAAATGTTTAGAAGTAGAGTATCAGATTTCTAAATTTTATCGCTGAATTTGGAAGACAGCTTGAAAAGAGAATTTTTATTTGTATGGAAGAAAAATAAAACATGCATTAAAAATATGGAATAACAGACTATGGAGCAGAACACAGGAAAGTTTATCAGGTTATGTAACCAATCATGAAGTCTATACCCATTAAAAATGTTAATATACAAAAGAAGGCAACACTCAATTCAGAGGCACATTGATAAGGAAACTTGCAAATGATGATACATTCTACTAATTATCTGCTGAAGCAATCCAGTTTTGAGAAATGTACCTAAAAAGAGATACGTTGGACTGTTCATGGCTGATCAACAAAGTTAAGAGATTTAAAAGGAATACATAAGAGGAAAGATTAACAGAATAGGTCTTTTTAGTCCAGAAGAAGTAAGTATGGAGATTTGACAGCTGTTCTACAGCATTTGCAAGTCAGATACTGCTTGTTGGAAGAACCACTACTGAACAGCATTGGCTGGATCTATACCTATTAGAATATACTGGGGAAAGAAAAGAAGTGGACTTTTCTAATAAAAATAGTATGAAAAGAGAGTTAGAGATGGTTTAATTCGCATTACAGATGTATTTTAGGAACAGATCATGCAACCTCTGTCAGGAAAAACAAATACTCAATTCTTAGTACAAGAATGGACTAAGATGATCAGCACCTCCTTTTGTCCAAGCTGTAGCCCTAACAAAATCCCTGAGTTTTAAAAATAAATTCTGCTTTCCACACGTATAGTTTCAGTTTCAATGCTGCTGTATTTTGAACGAAGGCCAATATTTATTGCTTCAGTGACATGTTGTTCTACACAGCTCTTAAAACTTAAGATGTTTGGAATTTCTAACTGGAGAAAACGTGTTGGAGTAACAGGCTTACTATAAACAGATACCATCTTGCTAGTTTGAAGCTACTGGTAGAAACCAGCACCACTAAAGACAGAGCCAATATGGGCATTAACTCCCTAAGAGATTTAAACCTACTCTAGAACATACACTGCAGAATTCCCACCTGGTAACAACATCTAATTGAAAAGTCCTAACAGATCCCTCAAATTCTCGAAATTTGTAACAAAGACTGGAAGGCTACATGTCCAAATAGTCAAATGATTCAAGCATGGCTAATACTTTACAAGGTCTGAATACTGTTTACAAGCTCAATTTGACTATTTGCTGAGGTAGATGGGAGATTCTCAGAACTTTTCCCTGTGAAATCAGACTTCCCATGCTGAAAGTTAACAAGTTAAAACTATTCAGATTTTGGTTCCTGCAGTTTATGTAGGATGGCATGACACATTAGAAAAAAGCACTTAACGAGAGCTGATCATGCTGTATTTAATTACCTAATGTACGGCCCTGCAGAAGCACAACCCGATTACTCCTGGAGGTGCACATTAAGTTATGTGGGGCCATGGAAAGTTGTAACCAGTGAAATGCTGACATTACATTTAAAAAAGAATTCATGAGGTAAGTCAAGCACTGGAACAAGTGTTTACAAATGGCATGGGATTTCCATCCTTGCAAATATTTCAAACAAGCCCTGAGCAACCTTCACAAGGATATCAAAATGTATTATGAAAAGCAAAACAAAAAAACTCCAGAACTTTAGCCACAAGATTGAATCCCATATTTTTTTTAAAATAACCAAATACAACCCAATATATCTTGTTCATTGGACTAACTGCTAGATCTTGGGAATTATTCTTATCAGAGAGGTGAGTAAAGAATAGAGACATGTTTACCTGTTAAATACTGCATTTTGAAATTTGTTAGCCTCTATCTCTCTATGACCTGCTAACACATTATTTTAAATGAAGTCAAAAGGCAACTTCCTTCATTAGTTCCAAAAAGTCATACAGACTAATAGCCCAGGCCACATTTTGCAGGGTCTGAATTACGAACTTCTCATCTGAGGCAAAGGTTTGAGTCAGGTACCTTCGTTCTTATCATCCACAGGAACACAGCTGCCAATGCAAAGAATGGAAATGGCTAAAGGGTATCGTCCTTAAAAAGGCTCTGCATTAGCTTAGTTGAGATATAAAGCAATCCTTCCACTGCTGTAAGAGTTCAGAGGTTTCTAAGTTCATATATTACACACTGCCAGTATTGGAAGAGGCTGCTTAGTGACACTGATTGCATCTATGAGGGGGTATCAGATTGGTCTATTGCATCAGGGTTATGGGCAACTCAGAGATTGTTAATTAGGGGGCTTCAGAGTTATCGCTGTACCTCTACTCATTGTAATAAGGGCTTTTGCTCAGTGAAGAAATCAGCTTTGGTAACTCTCCTCACCACTTTACCAGCTATTTTTAGGAGGAAAAAAAGAAAAAATAAACCTGTTCAAAATACACCTAGGGCACGCTTCATTAAGCAGCAGTGCCAGTTTCAAGATCCTGCTTTCCCCAGTTGCCTGCTGGTTTCAGCCCATGCTCAGTCCCTTTAAATAGGCTGTCACAAATTAAAGGATATGGACAGGAACAAGCAGCCAAAACCATGGAGTGATAAGCGGGACAGATAGAAGGAAAAACGACATTGAGCAAGCTAGTGCAGGGAAGCAATTCCACTTAATGTTTAACCACAGTACTTACTAGGGGGGAAAGTATAGCTGGCTTGGGCTAGGTTGCCTGATAGAAATTTGTGGCTGTATTTCTCCTTCCCTTCAAGAACGCAGTACAGAATGAAGATTTCAAAGAGGCTGGATACAACAGACTGAATGAAACTGAAGAAGACACTTAAAAATTTCCTTACTTTTGCAGAACTTCACAGCCTAGACAATACCAGAAAAAAAAAAATGCAGTGCGTTTGTGAGACCTTCTATCTTAAAATCTATTCGTGCTGGATGTCCCTGCAGGTATCTTTCCAGACTACAGCTCAGCCTGACACATTTAAAATTAAAAAGTCTCTCTGGTGATATGCTAGTCTACAGACAATTGCAACAAAAACAAAACCTACAAAAAGATCACAACAAAGCAAAACAATCCCAACCCTTTTCTTGTTAAAGGGGGAAACAGCAATTTAAAAAATCCTCATACATCTCTTGCATTCATCAAGCTCCTTATGCCAACCGAGCTTTCAGATGCAAGAGAAAGTCCAGTCCGGAGTGCAGAGATCTACCAAGGAATCATGTAAGCCCACCACTATTCTCTTCCTCAGCTGAGATGGAGG
Source organism: Corvus kubaryi (assembly GCF_017639235.1). Lineage (NCBI taxonomy): Eukaryota > Metazoa > Chordata > Aves > Passeriformes > Corvidae > Corvus > Corvus kubaryi. The sequence goes on from NW_024582057.1 coordinate 7,669,043, forward strand.
CTAAAGGAAGAAATTACAAATGGCAAAAGCAAGCCCTTTATCAGGATGACCTCAGCTGAAATTTTAATAACCAGCCTACACAGTTTTTCACTGTCAGCACACTCAGGCATTCAGGGAGGCATAACAATCTGCACAGGTCTTGGTGGGAAGAGCAGAGGTTGCCAGAAGGAAGTGTTTGGAGGGCACATTACCAGAGCTAGGCTATGTGTACATGACTGAAACATAAGCTGCTTTTCTGCAAGCAAGCTCTTTTAATAGGAATCCAGTTTATTTATTTATTCAGAAGCAGATGGCATCCTCTCAAGATGTTATGCAGAACATGACACACAAAACAAGTATTTTCATCTGAGCATATTTTTTCTAATCAACTCCCTGCTATTCATCATTAAATGACAAACAAAAATTTAGCCTCCGGAGTCTGATAATTCTCTAGGCTAACTGAAGCTAACTCACGATATAGCAGTAAGTGATGAAATGTAATGACTTGGAAGGCACTGGGGTGCAGACTAGATGACCTCAGTGTCTTTTGACTTAAAATGTTATATAAAAAAAGCATTCCAACTGTGGAAAAAAAAAAATCACAAATTGCAGCCTCTGTGCTGATGAGCACATTTGATAGACAAGCCCCATGACCTATGGTTACTCAGAAGTGCCTAACACAATATTTTGTATTTATACAAAAGCGAACAAAAGGCAAGAAATCTTGTCAGAAAGTGTTAGTAATACTGCCATGCAATCACTGTATTGTAGGATTCTGTGGGACATTGCTGATAGCTTTCATACGAAGTTTTGATGTAATTCCTGCTGAATCATGACCTCTAATCTCCATTCATTGCAAAGCCTAAGCAACCACCACAAAGACTTGTAGAAGGACATCATGTTAGAGAAAATGTTATCACTTCATGCAGACAAAACACAATTTAGAAGGAAGTCAAGTACTATCAAATACTCCCCTCTCTCCTGACCCTTCCTACTCCACACCTCAACTCTGAGACCACTGTGTGCCACCTTTGATTGATACTACATGGTTTCCTTTTAATAGGGAAGTCGTATATATCCAAATGTATTAATGTAGTGAGGTTCATTTGCCACACAACAGTACAATGCAGTACACCCAAAGTGAGTCATCCTCTCATTACAGCCTCATACAACACATTATTAAAATATAAGGGACTCCCACAAACTAAAGTAATTCTGGAATTTTCTGCATGAAGAATGTGCACAATCCTAATATTTTCTAATAATTTAAAAGTTTACTGGTTTTATTTTTAAATAACAGCACACAGAAAGAATACTAATACCAACTCAAGGAATTTGTAGGTTATGCACTTTACCAAGGTGGTTCAAATTCAGCAGACACTGAAATCACAATAAACTTCTGAGGTGCATTTCCCTTCCTGAGAGTGTCTCCAGCTTCTTTTTACTGCCTCCCCTGCACCCCTACCTGAGATCACCAGCTTCCACTCTCTGTGAAAGGAGGTCCCTCCCACTCCTCTCCCCTGTGCCTTTCATTTCCTCTATTGGCTAGGCAGGGGAAGGGAAGAACTTGAGGATTTGGACCGCACTTGGTCCCATCTCTTTGGGAAGGGGCTGAAGACTCCAAGAATGGATCCTCCAGGACCAGCTCAGCCTGTGATCTGATCACTGGGATGAACTACTACATGGAGTTAAAGATGATAAGAAAAAAAAAACTTGTATCTTTTCTCAAACTTACTGCATCACAAGGTAACTTGTACCCAAATTCTCATTATCAAGATTGATAAAATTTACAAAATCGTAGTTGTATTATGAAGAAACTTTGTCACCCTCTTTCTCTTCTTATATTTATAAGGGTAAACTGAGTAGGTAAATCTAAACTAGTTTCAGTGTGAACATTCCATTTCTTACCAATTACTTACTCGCACTTTACTTTGTTGTGCCTGAACACGGGTAAGAGAATAAAAGCTGGGTTTTATTTAACTGTGTGTAATTCTTATTTTTAAGAGTTTGGGCCATTATTATTTGGATGATTTTGCCCAACTCAAGTGCCCTTGTGAAGATTAACCTGCATCATTACTTTCCCCCACTGCTATATCCAGAATGCTGAAGAGACTTAGCAGGTACCTAAATATCATTGGAGGTTGGAAAGGAACATTGAAAATTCAATTTTTCGTATTTGTACAGTTTTTCTTCCATAGTTTTTCATACTGAAGACATTTCCAAGCATTGCCAGCCAGTCTGATTTTGTGTTCTCTGTCCCCTTTTGAGAAAGAGACAACAGCTGAGATGATGATAGAGCTCTAACAGCTCCATAGGAAGGAGCTACCAAGCTTCAATTTCCCTCCATAGCCTGGCTCTCCCACAACTAAACCCATGAAAATACAACCAACTAGCAGCTCAACACTAGTGAAAACCTTGCAAACCAGCTGGCTATTCAAACCTGTCTGCACTTCTTAACTTTTTCCTAAAAAACCTCCAAAAAACCAAACAAATTCTGATTGTGCATCTCACAAGATACTAAGATAAAAAGAAAATGAAGACTTGGGGGTCTGGGCCACCCGACTTTAAATTAGCAGTAAAATCCACTTGCTGGGCCAGAGATTTCCTGTGTTTTCAGAGATTAACCTGATTACTGTTTGTGAGTGTGAAAAAAGATATAGCTGGAGAAATGAACGGTTACAGCAAATTATGTAACTTACATATAAGAATGTAATGAATGAGAAAATAATTCCTTCAGGGAACTGGAATGATGCTGCTGTTCTTTCCAGTACTGTAACTGAAAAAGACAAACCAAACAATAACAAAAGGCATTTCCCCCCTCATCTACTATAACTGAGAAATACTGAACTCAAGGTAGTCACTTTTTGGCTTTAGTGTTTTATCTGATCCCTGATGAGAATAAAAACTAGTTGGGATCCCTGTACTAACTAGGGATATTACCATTTACTGTGGTTATAAAAATTCAGAAGTGAAGGAGGGCATTACATCCTCCATGAAGGGAAGACGAGAGTACAATTCCATTTTCATCCCTTCCTCTTAGGGGCTTTACTCTAACTAGATATAAGATTTTTTTTTTTTTTTCATGAATGTAGATATTCTGTCAACAAAATTTCAATTGCATATTCATAAATCTTCACTTCCTAGACCACATTTTTAAATATACAAAGTAATTTTAAACAAATCAACTAAATGCCTAAGTATTAGAAACTTCATCCCTGAAACAGTATCACAGATTCACAGAATACCAGATTGGAAGGGACCTCAAGGATCTTCTGGTCCACCCTTTCTTGCAAAAGCATGGTCTAGACAAGATGACCTAGCACCCTGTCCAGCTGATTCTTGAAAGTGTCCAATGCTGGGGAATGCATCACTTCCCTCAGGAGCTTATTCCAGTGGCTGATTGTTCCGTTATGAAATATTTTCCTCTTGTGACCCATCTCCCCAGGAACAACTTGTATCCACCCATTACCCCATATCTTTTCCATATGACTCCTTGTTAAAATGGACCCTCCATCTTCTTTGTAGCCACCCTATAAATACTGGGACATGGTGATAAGGTCTTCTCTGAGCCTTCTTTTCTCAAGGCTGAACAAATCCATTTGTCTCTCAGCCTTTCCTCACATGGCAGGCTGCCCAGGCCTTTGAATATTTTTGTGGCCCTCCTCTGGACCCTCCCCAGCCTGTCCATAGCTTTTTTTGCATAGCAGGGACCAAAACTGAACACAGTGTTCAAGGTGCAGCCTGAGAAGTGCCAATTAGAGAGGGACAATGCTTTCTGCATCTCTGCTGGTGATGCCCTTGCTGATGCAGCCCAGCATCCTGCTGGCTTTCTTTGCTGCAGGAGTAGCACACGGCTCACTCAGATTGAGCTGTTTGTCCACCAGGACCAACCCCAGGTCCCTCTCCACAGAGCTGCTCCCCAGCTGGGTAGATCCCAATCTGTGATACACTCCTGGATTGTTTCCCTCACACAGGACACCAGGCCAGACTGTCACACATTAGTTTCTGCAGAAGGAGGCTGTAGGAGACCATTTTGGAAGCCCTGGAGAGATCCAGGTAGACAGTATCACCACTCACCCCCTACATCAACTGAGCAGGTTACTTTGTTGTAGAAGGTGGTTAGGTTTGCCAAGCACAATTTGCCCTCGGTGAATCCAAGCTGGCTCTTCCAAATAACATGCTTCATCTGAACTGTGATGGCTCCCAGCAGGACTCATTCCATCACTTTTCCAGGGACTGAAGTAAAACTGACGGGCCTATAATTTCCTGGATTCTCCTGTAAGCCTTTCTTGTAGATGGGGGTGACATCAGTCTTCTTCCGGCTTTCTGAGACATCCCTGATCTCCACAACTTCTCAACATCTCTAAAATTATGGAGAGTGGCCTTGCAGTGATGTCAGCAGCCTCCTAACACCTCTGGTGAACAGTGACAGGGCCCGTGTGTGTGTGTGGGTCAAATTCCTGTGACAGGTCACACACCAACTCTTCCTTCACTGATGGAAGGTCTCTGTTTGCATCCACCTGGATTTTTGTTCCCAGGTCAGGGGCCCAGCAGGGCTGGTAAAGATGGTGGTTGAGATGGTAAAGAAAGCATTGAGAACTTCTCTGCCTTTCCAGCACTGCTGGTGACTGTTAACTTCTCCTGTTTTAACAGTGGGCCAGTATTTTCCTTCTCTTTCCGCTTGTTTATTTCGGACCTAAAGAACCCTTTCTTGTAGTTTTTGACATCTCTGGCCAATTTCAATTTGAGCTAAGCTTTTGCTTGTCAAACTGCATCTCTGCACACCCTGGAAATGTTCTTGTAGTTTTCACTGGGTGCCATCTGCTTTTCCATCTATGGTGCACTGCTCCTTGCTTTGAGCAGATTCAAAAGCTCGCAGTTAAACCAAGGAGGTCTCTCCCTACTTCCCTCACCTTTAAAGGGCATAAATGGTTTTTGTGCTTCCAGGAGAGTGTTCTTGAAAAACTCCCAGCGCTTGCTGTCTCCTTTATCCTCCATGGAAGCTTCCCACAGAATCCCTCCCAACCAAGCTCTCAGCAAGCTGAAGTTTCCTCTTCTAAAATTTAGAACATTTGTCTTAATAGTAACCTTCAGTGTGTTCAGCGGGTTCCCAAAACACAATATTGTAACCAGTGCAGCCAAGGCTACCAGTAGCAGAGATACTACAAAGCAGTACTGCATTTAATTTGTTGATTTGTTCAAAACAGTAATTTCATAGTATCTAACATGTAAACGAGACTGATCTGAGGTACAAACACTGGGCAGATCAGTTCTAGGATTTCACAGTAATTTCTGAAAAATCTAAATTAAAAGAAACTTAAATAATACTAAACCAATTTGCCTACCTAACTTCAACCTCTACAAAAACATTTTACTCCTAAAAGAAGTTACAGTACAATTAGTGCAGAATTACAAGAGTATCTGTGAAAACTGGACACATACCAAGGAAATTACTGACCTATAAAAAAGGTCTGTAAAAGCAAACAACGATCACATAACAGTTCATATTACCCTGAAACCAACAGAAATCCTCCTGAACTGCTGAGGATTGCCAGGGATGCTGGAGTATCTCAGTTTTCATCCAAAGGTTTCAACAGCCTCCCCAAGGGTCTTGCCTAATCCTGACACAGTGCTGCCCAACTCACTTCTGCGCAGGAGAATCTAAAATTGCCTCAGAATACTGGATTCTTCTTTTGAGTCTTCAAAGAGTATGAGGCCTATCCAAAGAGTATATGTAGTAGTTATAGGAGAAAGATAGGATAGGATTTAAGCGTATTAAAAAACCCCCAACACATAAAAGACTGAAACATTTGAAAATGTGATCACTGAATTTGACTAAGTTATTAGAAGATCATAGTACAGCTAATGCTGACACTGGCTAAGTACTAAAATACTAGATAGAATTACAAAAGGAAAAGTATAGAGAAGTTAATATCAGGTCAACTACAGACCCACTGACTTTTATACAGGTTTATCCTGAAATAATTGTTATTTTATTATTATTCCCACCCTTTTTAACCTGAACATATGTATTTGTCCTATTTGTACTACAGTAGCCTATTAGGGCTGTAATTTATAAATTATCATACACAATAGTGTGGTGACAATTTCTTTATATTACACTTTAACTGAAAATACTCTAGAGTTTATTACTGTTTTTTTAAATTGTGTATTACTGGCATGCCTAAAATATTTAATAGAGAACAGACTACTCCGTAACATGTCATGCACCAATCGGTACCCTACTAATATACCTTATTAAACTATAAAATGACATTTCAAACTGGACTATGCCAAAAAAACATTAGCAGGGAACCCTTAACTATGACAAGATATAAAAGAGGCACAACGATTCCTTGAAGACGACCACTGTGCCGGAGTAAAACTTAGTACTAGAGGAAAAAAAAAGGACTTCAGAGCAAAATATTTTAACATATTGTAAGTCCATTTTCTTCCTCAATGCTTCACAGCAAGCTGAAAAATAAGGATCAGTGGGTAATACAGATTGTTTTGGCTTGTTTACTTTATCAGAAAAGTTAGTGCTCAATCTTTAATGTTAGCTAGTTACATGTGTATTTGGAAATGCAAAAAGAAATATGAATGCAAAGCATCAGCACTTCTCCATGGGTCAATAAACGTAACAGGTACCTAAAGCCACCAATCTGAAGAATTAAAAAAAGCATAGCATTTGTTTTTTATGTGTCTTAAAGGAACTCACACCTGAATAATTTTACTCATTGCTTTCAAAGCTGATTAAACATAATACACTCTCTTTTTCTTTAGAGCATTTAACGGTTGTTGAATCTAGCATTCCAGAAAGAGAAAGAAAATCCTTGAAATAAACATTTCCTCTGATTCTTAAGAGCAGAAAATAAATCAAGTTCAGAAAATCCTAATTTCAGCGTACTTCTTTCAGAAGAAGTCCTAGCTCCTGACCAATGGTGCAGGCAAGCACTCCACTTCCCATCATTACTATCTGGTACTGTATGATCATTTGAGACAACCCATTCTCTTACTACAGAGTTATTATATAATGCATATATCTTACTAATGGTAAGACTTCTAATTTGTTTACTTTTTACCGTTTTTTAAATGGAAAACTTCCCCTAAATTCCCTTTTTTTCCCTCCCTCTCACCTATTTAAAAAGGTTTTTTCCACTGCTCCATTGTCTGTCTCAGAAAGCTCATTTGTAAAACCACCTCCCAAACCTGACTGACTATACAGGACCCAATAAAGCTAATGGAACAAAAAGCACTATCAATGTGCAAAGAAACAAGAAAACAAAATGCCCCACTAGCTTTCAATAATAGCAATCAAAAATGTAATTTGTGTTTTGTATAAACTTTTAAATATTTAAAACAGGTTTTCAAGCTAATTGCCTACCCATGCACTGAAGGTAAAAATAGATGATTCTCTAAAGAACGCAGAATAATCTGTCATCAGGTCTATTCAGAAATTGAAACAGAAAATCACAAACCACAGAGTAAGTTGTTTGAAACACCCATTATGGCCATACTGAGTTTGCCTACTTGTACTAATATAAGAAAAAACCCCACTATCTTTGAATTTCTTGGTGAAAGGGCGCACTGCCACAAATACATCTTCACACACTCACCAACTCTGAGAGAAGCCTCAGCAGGATATTCTTTCTGTTTTCCGAAAATTATTTTTAAATTAGCTCTGTCAATAAAGTATTATGTCTGGTAAAATAAGTATTAGTTTTGCATTTACTGTTGCTTTCAGCTCATTCCTGTGTTTCTCAAAAGTGCCCAGTGAATTTGAAATCCATCCAGAAAACCAATGGATATGGGGAGAACACAAGGCAGTAATTCTGTTTACACTGGATGGGGTTTTGAGGTGACTATACCAAACCAAACAAGGATGAATGACAATCAGTGCTCTTTACTTAAAGCCTCTGAACTCTGAAGCATCTTTTTTCTAAAAGGATTGTTTTATACATTTCTATACACAAATTTTGTAAAGGAAGGGTGCTTCACATAAGGACCTCAGCAGGAACCAGATCAGAGCATTACCTTCTCACTGCCTTTCCAGTGCCTATTCTGATGTCCTAACAGGGCAATGATTAGAATCTCTGAACATCTGCACAGTAAAAAGGTAATTCTGCAAACAATAGTTAAGAGAATTAATCCATAACTAATACTGGCTAATGCTGTAGAAAAACATATAAAAATGACTGAATTACAATTTTCAGATATGTCACAAAACATTTCCTTACTTCTGAGGAAAGAGAACTCACATTCTTTGTAGAACGATACCATTCCTATAGGTACTATATAGTCCCATTATCCTCATAAATGCCTATTTTTTTTTTAAATGGCCATTACCTCCCTCTTTGGGACTCAAACATGTTTTAGCAAAGAGTTCTCAGGACTAAATGGAAGCTATAACTTTCTCTTTGAATTTGACACCCTTTGATTTCTCTAGATGTCTCCTTGTCTTATTCATTCAATTCCCAAATAGAAATTTCCAACTGCATCAGTCAGTATTTCACCTTGTCTATAATTTGTTTCTTCTCCAAAATAATTACTGTTTTCCCTTTAGATACATTACTTTTTAACAAAGTATTTAATATCCTCTTTGTTCCTGTGGTACCAGCTTTCATCAAGGGCTTGGCCTAGATTCCCCAACTGTATATGCACTGGAAGTACACTGGCACACCTCTCATCAGCCAGTTACTCCATTCCCTCCCATTCTAGCCCGTCTTTCAAACAACACAGGAATCTAAGCTGAAATCCAAAGGACAGTGGTGCTAAGGTAGAGAAGACACTGTGCCAGCCAGCATGTTATCTACAGATCCATTACACACCAGGTGTGACTGAAGGGTAGTAACAAATGTGTGTGACAAACAGAGAAACCTTCAGAGCTTCTTTAGTCCAATATTAGGCCAAGTCTACTTGGAGTTGCCCTTAGCAGTGTTCAGGCATTCCTATCTGCATCTCAGACTAAAAATTCTGTTCAGGAGCTAGCAAGAAAAATGTTCAAGTTATCTTCAAGCTGTTCGTCACTCCACTTAGCATCCTGCTTTAGGTATGTCCCTCTGAAATTTCTGTGTTCTTGTAGCTTAAGTAATAAAGTGTTTCTCTGCAAGTTTTGTACCTTTGCTGCTCACTGCTATACTTTTTTAAAAAAGAGATCACTAAATATAAATAAGCACAGATCCCACTGTCAACCTTGTGACACAGCTACAATGAACCACTAAGCCTACTCTGTTTTCCATCTTTCCAGTCAGTTTCAGAGCAGTCTTTTGAAGCACAACTTCTTACTTTCTTTAGTTTCCTCTTTTAAGGAATATTTTCAAAGAAAATAGATGACAGTCTGTATTTCTTTATCTATGTTTCAATGCGATGTTTAAAGACCTCTTACTACAATAGTACAATGGTGTCTTTCCTGCTCTTCTTCCACATTAAATTTTAGGACTTCCTAGTTTTCAGATGCATTTAAATTTAGAATATTATAGTTCAAAGTGCCAATGTTTATGATTTGCCTTTGTTTCTTAAAAGCATCTAAAACATAATAAACTTTAAAGCATTTTAAATGACAAATACTTACTAAACAAAAGCTTTTTTATGCATTCTAAGATTGTAAAATTAAGAAAACAGTTACTAAAGAAGAATTAACTGATAATTTGTGGCCTAATGCATTTCAGTGTGTGTTCTTAAATAAGTTTACAACATAAACGGTATGTAGAGCAGATAATTTAGATATTTTTGTTTGGAAAAAAATACATACAGCATTACAAACATACGGCTTCTGTATTTGTTTTCTTTTAAATAACAGTACTTCATTGTATTATTATCAGTAACTCACAGCAGCAGCTCTGGATCATGGTTATGGCCACTTTGAGTACTGAAATTTCTCTGGCTGGGTAGGAAGTAGAGTTATTCCAGGGCAGTATATTATATATATGTATACATAAAAATAAAAGGTATTTCTATGAACACCTGTAACATTCAAGACTGTATCCAGCTCTTATCCCAACAGTTAGCCTTAAAAAAACTTGGTTTTGAATCTTAGTTTTGCATCTTCTTAAATCTAACTGTTTTCTTTCTTTCACAAGCACTCGTGTAAACAAATTATTTCAGAGTTTCGTCTAAATTGTATGGTATTTTATCCCACCTGTAACAGTCTCCCTGTGTGGATGTTTCATTGACTTTATTTTATGTAGACAATGTGATCTAGGAAAATCTTCCACAAACCACATTACAGTTGTTTTAGTACAGTTTTTTTAATGGATTTTCACATCAAACTATTAAGATTAATCTTTTCAAGAGAACACATATTCATAATGACAGTTGCCTTAGCAAATATGTATTCCATCCCCTTCACAGCTTTAACAGAGATGGGAGATTAAACTTTTTCAAAAATTGAAACAGCAAGAGACAAAAAAAGTGGTTACTCTACCAGGCACAACTGCAAAAGGCACCTCGTGAGTGTTTCTGATTGTGCTTCACATTTCAAAAGCTGCTCTGAAGTTGTAGAATTTTGACAATGTTGGATGAAAAAAAAATGTACGTAGCTCAACATTTTTGTTCTATCATTCATTCTGATCTTCGACACACTTTCTCTGTGCAGACGTATGCAAAGTAGGCTGAAAGGGTGCCTTGTAAACAGAGGCTCTGCTTCATTGTGCTTCATCTTTCCTAAGTTTTGGCACAGCAGGTGTGACAAACCTGTCCTCAGAATTCACTTTTATCTCACACTGGCACATGTGCTGTAGGAGAATGTAATGGCAGATCATTACTGACCCCATCTGAGCAGTCAGTCAAGAGAGATTGAGACTCCAGATCCTCAGCTCCTGTAAACTGATGTAACATCAGAGGAACTGCACAACTATTGAGCTTTATGTTTACCAGTGGGCTACAGGTGTAATACAAATTCCAGTGAGAATAACAGAGGAGTTTTTCTAGCAACTTAGGCTGAGGTTTTTATGTCCAAATGAAGAATTTATTGGGAAATTTCTTACCCTTTTTTTTTTTTTAAAAAAAAAAAAGTTTGATCCAGAGTTTCCTTTAAAGGTTTTCCAGGGACAGAATTAAGAAAGGAAAAAAGTATGTGTCTGTCTCACTCCCCAGGGACACATCCTCTCCCTCACTGTCACTTCCAGAAGGCTGATAAAAATAAGCTTGCCCTTAAAGGAGCAGTTGGTTAGGCCATATATATATGATTAACCATATATAGATACATTAAAAAAATGTGTCTCCCATACCTGGGATTGGGGAAAGGAATACTCATTTCAAAATAACTACGTTTTACAGTAGCTCAGCTGTATTAAAAGTCTACACCAATGCAGCATCCAATTGAGACATCTCCATTCTGAGTACTGGAGAATGGCAGAAGACAGAAAAGGAAACAACTAGTCACTTATGCCTTATATTTCTCAGGTATCCTGGGTTGCAGTGTATTCTATTACCATCCTCATGAGCTGTTGAAATCAGGTGGGGCAGTGTTTCCTTGCCTCCTCCCCCCAGACTATCTTGCTGTTAATTGCCCATCATTGTCCTGCACCATGACTCAGAGATAACTCCCTCTGGACTATCTTCTGTTAATGAGCCTAATCAACACTTGGCCTCATGACTCATTACCCCATTGTGAGATGCTCCACCCAGAGGGAGGAACCAAGCATTCCATCCTAGATATAGCTGAGATTCTGAACACCAGAGACAACCCTTCCACTGGATTTCCAGAGCACAGGAGCTACATAGCCACCACTGGACCTTCTGAGGAAGAGCAGACCCTTCTACAGGATCACTGCTTCAGGAGGACTGCAGCCACCACCCTGACTAACAGGGAGTTAGGTTGTATCTTGACTCTGTCAGTTTGAACCAGTGTTTTCTTTTATTTTTTCCTTAATTTCCCCATTAAATTGTTATTCTGACTTGGTGCCTCCCACCGCTTTGTTTTCAAACTAGTACATCAGGAAAACAGCCTTAAAACCAAAGCAAACCCTGCACTTAGATCCTGATGATGGGTAGTAGTAATAGTATACTCTGTTGACATAAACCTAGTATACGGTTCTGAAGATAAAAGATTTTCACAATGAGTTCTCAACCCTGGAGCTCCACGTAAAGTAACTATACTGCATACTATAAACTGCAGAAGCAATAGTGCAGAGGGGAGATAGAAAACCAGAACAGATCAATGTTCCACGTGACTCAGACCATGCAGTCTACCATATTGCTTAAAACTTTTTCATTTCTACCAAGCCAGAAAATACAGATAAACAAATTGGCAACAATTCAGATTATTTTTAGTTAAGAGTAAGGAAGTTGAAGAATTTGAACATGACTTTGTAAGACAGAAGGATAAATTGGTGTTAGGGTAAAATGTTGCAATATAGTGCATAAGGGACATAATAATATGAATTCTTAAGAAATAAAATTGAAATGAAATTCAACTTCTGGAGAAAAAAACAAGCCAAGGGTGTCTTTAAGCTTGATTAAATGAAAACTGCTTTACTCTATAATGATTTGCTAAATGGATATACAACCAAAGACAGAAAATTACACACTTCTGCATTTGAAAAAGAAGTTTAACCAGTAATTTTAGAAGTTAAGAGTGCTTTGCAAAGGACTTTAACCCATTTCATAGGCTTTTGTTTGCACTAATAAAATATTTGGTTGCTTTCCAGATCACTCAGCAGAGATCAAGCCACCATCCAAGTGCAGCGTACAAACACCCTGAAAAAGGAAGTTCTTCTCTTAGGGCTTTTTTTGTAAATCACATTTTACTACTTAACCAAAAAAGTCCCCCAACAAACAAAAGGAGGGCTCAAAGCTGCCTCTGTTCTTTCAGGATGCTAAAAAGAAATAAAAAAAAACTAACACATCATCCCAACTTTCCTTTTGTTGTACTGGCCACTCTAAATTCACAGCACTGAACTTCTTCAACCCTCCTCTTAATTCTGCTTTCAGAGAGGGTTTATATGCATGGATTGTGGTCCATCTGGAAAACTCTGTGGTTCACAGCTTTGTCAGGTGCTGTGCTCTTCCCATGGGACGTCTTGAGCTTGGCCAGTTATGTTGGTGACAGTGGACCATTCCTCATGCAGAGTCCAACACCCAGGTGCACACAGGCAGAGGTAAAAAAGGAACTGGGAGAATTTGGGAGGGAAGTGTATGAGCCCCCCTCACCCTAATGAACAGGGAGGGACAGAACTCCTTTCAGCTGGGCTTGGTATTGCATTGAGAACAGATGTTTCTCCTCAGTTCCAGTGGCCTCCATAATCCCTTCCATGCTTGCTTGATTCCTTTTGAGACTAAAGCTATCAGACACTTAACCAAACAGACGCTATTTTCCTTTGGTGTTCAAGTGGATTTTTGGTTTTCCAAATCTGTGGGTTTTAATCCCATAAGCTGCTTTGGGTAAAGGAGAGAACAGGTAACAAACAGAACTTAAGTTCAGTCTTTTTTTCTTGTTTTGTTTTTTTTTTTTTTTTTTTTTTCCCTGATGCCTGGCTTTTCTTTTGCTGACAATACCATTGTTTTGAGATAAAAACAGCACCATTATCCAACTAAAATATCAGCAGACACTCTTGTTCCTTGCAGGGTGATACACTGCGAGCTATCTTTGTATTGTCAGCCTGCTGCTCCTGCAAGTTATTTATCTGAACTAATATGTGCAAGGAGGGAGATGCTAATGCCACTGTGCACACTGGTGGTGCTTGTCTGACTAACAAGTGATGTAATTCACTGCATTTCTTGTATGTCTTCTCTTCTTGTATGCCAGCACCAGCCTGCTTTATTCTAATTGTAACAACGTACACAGCTAGATGTGCTTTTCTTGCTCATTTTATACTTTGAGTTTTGCATGCCTTTCTGCACAAAATTTCCTTTCTTGTGGCATTTATTCTCAATTACATCCACATGTTGGACATTGCTAGCTGAATAAAAACTGTGGCAACTATAGGGTTTCCCAGAATAAAAAAACCTAGAATTTGTCAAGAAATGGTATTCCCCTGGCTTGTGGTCCTTTTTAAAATTGCAAGACAACTCTCTAGGCCTGTGTGACTGACAGACAAGATTCCCTTTACAGCTTCTCTTGTTGTACACTCTATTAAATAGAACTTCCCTGGATATTATGACTGTACTATGCTGAAACCATTTGCAGTAAGATTTCAAAGCTACTTTTTAATACCACTTTGATGAAGGAAACTCTTAAGGTATCAGAACCTATTGTTAGACACAAGGCCACTTTTTGTCTTGCCTACTTTTGAGTAATATGCTTTATTTGTAGGTTCCACTAACAGCTTTTCCACAACATTTCATTTCTTTGGTGTTGCCTTTCTGTTTTGTTCATCCATTTCAGGATTCCTTTTATTAGCTTTTAGTAAGAGCTGATGATCACCACATATTTCAAAACACCAGAACCACAGCAATGTTCAATTCAGTGATCTGTTCTCACTTCATCCATACATCACCCTAATTCTTAACCTTGTATATATATATTACTTCATTGACTCAGTTTTCAAGGCCAAACCATTAAAATACAAACATTCAACATAATGCTATTCTTTTTGATATCAGCTTGATTTCAGTGTGCTGAGACCACCAGCTCCCAGAGTAAACATTACTGTTATTTTATTCCCCAGAACCCTGCATATTTATACAGATATTTGCTGATTGCCTTTTTTGAGACTGTAAGATCTTTGGAACAAGAACTGCATCACTGAAGTTCGTCCCAGAAAAAACAGGATTAGGTGCTACAATAACACTAATATTTCCTAGTAATTTCTGTCATGGGATTTTCATATGCATACAAGTTTCTGGGATTTTTGATGTGTACTCCTCTTATAAATTAAACTTTAAATGAAAAGGTAAAAACAAGGCTGGGGAAAACTAACAGACTAAACACAGAGGAGTTTGACCACCCTGAGCCAAGACTTAAAAATCAACCTGAGTCACACTATTCAAAACAGTCATAGCAATAATCTCAAAATCAGGAACACTGCTTTCATATTAAAATTTTGAATTATTTTTCCAATATTACTTTAAAAAAAAATGTAATTCAGTTTTAATTTTAAAAGGTGCCTAAAATTTTTTTTGAAGTGTAATATGTGTTCTTCTAGAATATTTCAAAATTATGCTTTACAACTAGTGATTTCTGTTTTGACTAACTCAGTTTACCAACAAAAATGTCTTGATAAAAAATTCCTAAACCAGCTCAAGTAAGAAGTTATTTTTCAAAACATGCTTTTGTCTTCCTGACAGCATCCTCATATTACATATCCTCCAAGTGGTAGTAGGAATTCTTAAAATTAACAGAAGGTGTATGCGGAGGAGGTGGGAAGTTTGGAAAGAGTGCTCCAAATGCCAGATCTATCATCTGCATTATTAATATGTCAGATCTGGTGCATATGAAGATGCATTTCTGCGCAACAAATACCCCTCATGATATATGATTCCCGAGGTCATGCTGAAAATGTGATGAGGTTTCCAGTTAAGACTGAAGGAATGTCCTGAGTAAGGAGCAAAACAGGATCCTGAACTGCAACAGCCCCATGCAGGGGAGGGAAGCACCTATTTACTACATTTTTAATGAGTTGCAGTGTGAAGTTAAAAATAAAAGCAGCAAGGAGAAGAGTGCATCTTTAATGAAGAGACAACTAATGTGTCAGCTCAGGAAGCTCCAAGGTAAGGCAAGCTCTAGAAGACAGGGCTGTCTCTCTTGGCTTCTCCCTAAATATGTCCACTCAGGCCCTGCATAATGGCTGAGTTGGAGCCTGGGCCTCCATGAGGAAGATATGTCAAATCTTGAAAAGCTAGGAAAAGAGACTGATGTCAGACATAAGTGTGAAGTATTTTTCTTTTGCAACTTTTTTCCTAAGTTTTATAATCACAGAAATATTGCATGATTGGAAGGTGACCCCCAAAATTGTTGCAGGTGAGCAAAACAAAACCCTAATAAATATGGATATTTAGCATCCATTTCCCAGCAGATTGCACAGCTTAGCTTGGGGATTGGCAGCGGTGTATCAGGGCCGAGAGGGAAAGCCTCAGTTAATGCAAGAATATGCCTCCAGCAGCAGACAGAAGGTGGAACATATTGTGTATGTTTCATCAACCACGTATTGTGACTATCTCCTCGGCTCTCCTTTTTTGATCTGCACCTTAGGATCTTGTGATCATGTAAGTGTGAGAAAACTCTTGTATTGCCATCATCCCCAGAGCCAGTCAATAGCTTTCATTGTTAGTTGCTCAGACTAATGCCCAGGAAGGGTTGAAGGAGGTGGTGGCAGTTGAGGAAATTTTAACACCACAGTGAAACAGAAATGTATCTCACCTAACACCTTCCGTGTCACTACCTTTCCTCTGCAGGCCCTTCCGCTTCCATCTGATGCCATGTAACTGGGCCCTTGCCATACCACTATTACCAGAGTGAAAGGTTGGTGGGAACGATTTAATCTGATCTACCCAAAAAAGTCCTTCATGCCCAGGTATTTTTCCTGTCTGCCATGAGGTAAAAAAACCCAGGATACCAAAGGCAGAACTTATCAATCACTTCATTAGGAACATCACCATACTCCAAAATGCCTGTTAATTATCATAAAACCATCTCATGCGAAAACACACTCCTCTACCTCACCTACTCAGAGAACTCTCATCCTGGCATCTCTTGCAACTTGCCCTTCAGCTTTGTTTACATCCTCTTAGATTTACATTCCTTCTTTAGCCCATGCAAAGCAAGAGATATTCCTGGCATCCGTGTGTGCATTGCCATGGTTACCTAGTTCATCTGCAGCAAAATGGGTTGGTCCATGACCTGACACTGCAGTTCCAGGAACACACTCCTCCCTTGTCCACCACTTCTCAACCTCTCCGGCTGCAGCTGTTCTTTTGGAAAATCTCAATGCAATCAACAAGTAGGGTACCCAACACAAACTCTCCCAAAATCTTTAGTGCATTTTTTTCCCTATACAGTGTCTCCAAGTATGTTTTTTGGCAGGCCCAGTCCTCGAAAAATTCCAAACAGTTTTTCCAGCAAGCCGTCGTCAATAGTACACCTGCAGATTTGACCTGCTGCATTTTATTTGAGGGCGCAGTCTTGACTTGAAAATTTGAACATGGAAATTTTGTCTCAAAAGCATGCTTACGAGAACACTTGTGACCACACAACAACCTTAGTCTGTCAGGGAAGAACAAAGGTTTGGGGCATAACAATAAGGACCAAGAAGTCTTAAACAAGGGTCTCAGCTGGATGGGGGGACAAACAGTTCCCTCCCAGAAAAGCAGTTCAAGTTTCTTTGGTGTCACAAATTTTACAGTACAAATTGAATTAACTGTGATCTACTGAGATATTAGCAAGCCAGACATCCTAAATAAGTGCTCAATATCAAATGAGGTATAAACAACAAAATATTGATAAAATATAATGAAAAGACATTTCAATCCAGCAGAAGGCATATGCATCTCCTCAACTGGCTCAAATTTTCAAAGAAACAAAGCTTATTAACTTTGTTTTTTAAGCAACATCACTCTCACAGGTTTTTTTCTCCAAGCAGTATTTATAACAAAATAGATATGTAAACTGTTATGAAGAATCCCTGCTCATACCATACATCTATTCCCATAATTAATGTTTCTAATATTCATACCAAATTTGACCTATTTAAACAAACTTAAAGCAATGATGTAATATCTAGAAATGGTACACTAAATATGTGTACCACACAATGTCAAGGCAAACACAGATGTATCTTATGGTGATTCTGAAAACACAAATACCAATGAATCTCTTCGAGGAAACCAAAAGCTGGTAAAATTCAAAATGGCTTTGTAGTCATATAGTTACGTAAAATAAAGTGAAGTTCTCCAGACTTGATTCAGCATGGCTGAAACAGTGTGGGTAATTTGTCAGCATCTCACCAGCAAAAACAGCCCCAGGTCAAATGAAAAATCAACACAAGAACAACGAGTCGTACACCTACCTTTTCCATTTATTGTTAATGCTGATGCAATTGTGGCTGTTACTGGCACTGGCAATTGTGGCACTAATGGATGTATCCTTGGTCGGCTCCCCATTCTAGCACGCTCTGCACCAGGTCCTAATAAAGCTCCCACAGGTTTTTCTGCTGCTACTTCTGGTGCTACAGAGTCATCTTGATCCTGCTCTATATGGTCCATTTTATCTGGGCTTTCATTCTGGAAGCCATCAACTGTTGTCCGGCTCTTAATTGGACTTTTGGGCACTAGGATTTTAATACCTGATTTTGCAAGGTCCATGTTTTTACGTCCAGAAAGTGATGGTGAATTGTTTTTCCGGAATTTCTGTGTGGTAGAAAAAAATTGATTATTTTTTGACTCGTGTTCTTTACTCATGACTAAAGATTTAGAAGATGTCTTTGAAAAAGAACTATTGGTAGATCTAGAAATTTGTTTTCTGGCATTATTTGGAGAGGTCCTGTTTGTCCTGGTCAATGTGCTTTCTTTCTGCTTTTCATTGTGGCGTCTGTTAAATTCATGTATATATTCCTCACAATTAACAAGGTGCTGTTCTGGCTCCCAGGTGTCATCTTCGCTGTCGTATCCTTTCCATCGCACCAAATACTCTGTTTTTCCTTTCTTGTTTTTCCTCTTGTCAACAATTCTCTCTACCTGTTAAAAAGGAAAAATAAGCATTAGACATGGGCAGATATGCAACTCAAGAGAGCAACTTGCATGGAAATAACCTGTTAAGTGTAGACAGATTTTAAAGTATTCTTGTAGTTTTGTAATTCTGTACTGTAACTCTATAGTATTACAGTCTTTCTCTGCTGACTGGAAATCCCCCTCTTTAAACTTCACATTGTTACTTTTATCTCAAAAACATGTTATAGAATACCAAAATTTTTCTTCACTACGTATTTTGCATGCACAAGAATCTGAATATGACATACTAAAATTGACAATCAGCACCGGCCTCAGCGAAGCTCTTGCACCAACTTCAATGTGGACAGGATTTCCCTCTCTCAATATAGAGGCCATGTTTAAATATGCTGTATAAATACTGTGTGTTTACCTTACGAACTTATCAATTTGATATTGTTTGAATAATTTGCTTGCTTAGCATAAGGCATATGTGAGAATCTCTTATTTACAGTGAGCTAACCTTTAGCTACTAGGGACAATATGGAACAGCTTAGGAACTGGGGCAAATTCAGACAATTTTTTATAGAGGCTTCTTGTGAAAACTGAGAATTTGTTTTTGCCAGAGCCTTTGATACACATACTTAAACAAATTACCATGCCTCACTTATCTGCAAAGAGGGATGATATTTATGTCACAAGTATTAAGCATGCATATGCTACAACTGCATGTGGGACCCATAGGCTGGAGGAATTCAGGCACTGGGGTAAAGCAGACAGGGCAGACAGCAGCAGCTGCAGGGAGAGAGGCTCATGCCTCAGACCAAAACTTATGCCAATCATGCTAATCCTGTGGAAAGGGAATTCTTTCACAGGAAAAGAGATATAAGTGCAAGGCTAGTCTTAGGATTTCCCCTTTTTATTTCATTTTTCCTACCCAGACTGATTCTTCTGGTAAATCCTCCATCCCACTTCATTTCAGTTATGGGACTGATACAGCTGCCTTACTCATCTCTCTCTTCTTTTTGGTATTAAAAAGGGAAAAAAAAAAAAAAGCAGGGGTTTGGGACTATTATTTATTAATTTAACTCCCAGCCCTTCATGAACAAAGACCATGCATAGAAGCCAAGAACACACCTACCTAGAAGAATCTCTGAAGAAAGAGTGATATTTACTGGAGTGGCAACCAAATGGAATGTCTACAGAACAGCTTAGAAGGATGGGAGGAAAATACAAGTACGTATGGTGCACATATAAATGGTGTATATATATGGTATATGATTCATTACCAAATCACATGACTGCTGACAACAGATTCTCTTAAGAGTGCATCTCAATTTAACACGAGGCATGCTATCATAATGTACTCCCTGGTTTTCAACAGTAAGGTTAAATGATTACTATTATTATAATCTCAACAGCAATATAAGGACATACCCTACAACTGCATGTGATATCCTGCAGGTGTTGCACTATGCTGTTCTGTCACCTGTTGCTGAGCTCTGTCTGCATAGGTCTTAAAAAAAGGCAACAAAATCAACAACACAAAAATAAAAACAAAATACAATCAATCTCCACCTTTGCCTTGTTAGTCAGTTCAATGCATTCTACAGAGAGACATGCAGTATAAACTGTCCAAATTTTATTTAAATCCTAAAATACATTTAAATACATTAAAACTATTTTTATTCCGATTATTTAACTTCCTAGTATTACTGGGCTTAAAAAAACACGCAGCTAGAAAAATGAAACTTGTTTTTCCATGGAACTATTTAAAGACATCTTAAAAGAAAATGCAACTCCAAGAGTCGAAAAAAGTCACTGTAGAGAAACATGCCTTCAATTTTTTTTAGTAGAGACTGACTAAAAAGGCCTTCAAATATTAAGTCAGAAATGTTAAATTTAAAACTAGGCACAAAACTCATGAATCAAACTACCTATCTTGTCAAAAAAGCAGTTACTTCTAGTCTTGCTTATATTCTCTGACTCTCTTGACCTTCTAAAATAGATTTTAAAAGCATCATTCTCAGAGAAAGATCTCTACTACTAGCAAGCTATTTTTATTCTCTAGTAAGAAATCTCTGTAATGACCAGCACCAATTACTGGGCACAAAATTCTACCACTGTCTTTCAATACTGAAAGGCCACCCATTAAGGACATGCCCTTTTCAAGTAAAAAGCCATCCCTCTCATCCAAAAAACCAGACACCTTGCAGAGATAACAGATGAACTCTAGAACAGGAGACACAAAAATCCATTCTTAACCCAATGATTTATGGAGCAAGCAGAATTGCATAAAGAAAACAGTTATATTTAGCTGTATTGTCCAAGCCTGCAACAAAGCCTACTTTCACATCACTCTTTTTGATTTAAAGGAATTTTTTCCTAACCCTTTAATTTTTCTTGAATACATTTTTTATTTACAACACAAAATTTATAGCAATTAACCTGTGATACACAATTTATCATGCAGCTTCAGAGCTTTAGTGAGGAACTTCTTTTTTTGGATTGACTCCATTTGGCTAGTCTGACTCCCCTAGAAGCACTTGAAGAACTGCGGAGGAATATTCTGCCTCAATACTTTTGCTGATGATAACAGCTACATAACTGTTTCTCATCCAGAACTGGGAGCAAGACTACATCCTTTGCCATAATCACACTAGAAATGGTGACTAGTACTTTGTGACAACTACCATTTCTACAGTACCCCATGCCTGGTGCCATGGGGTAGTACTTATTTTTAGAGATTAAAAGGTTCTGTACTGCAGGATTTGCCATTAATGGTTAGTTTTCGAGTGTTGTAGAAGAATCACAACAAAATAGAAAATAACATAAAAAATATATATAACAGGTGTGAGGAAAGTTATCAGGCAAACTACCTAGGAGGCAGAAAAATAACATTTTGCAGTTTATTTTAGCATACTATGTTATCACTTTCCCCACCTGGGGGATACTGATCAATGACACTCAAAAACTCAGCTAGCAGAAGAACTGACAGGAAAACAATGAGCTGCTCAGAGGTATAATCCAACAATGAAATGCACAAATTATAATCCCACCTACCACAACTATACCTGAGATTTCCCATCTGTAAAATGGTCAATTTCCCTTCCTTCCATGAATGTGGTAAAATTGGTTCATGCTTGCTCTCCCTCCCTGAGGATTTTAATTGCTTTTATTAGCAAATTATACACAATTTACACTCAAAAAAATCCCCAACAAACAAACAAATAAACAAACAAGAAAAGTATATGGTTTCAGGCTGAAGTTCTGTCTGGCTACAGCTGCACCAGGTGAAAATGGCAACACTGCAACTCCTCCTCCCTGTCCTGCGCTCAGAGACAACAGCTCCTCCCCACCTGTCAGCACTTCTTCTATAATTATTCCCTAATGTAGTTCTGTCAAAGTGACCTGGTTTAGATATTAAGAATACCTGAGTTAATGTAGGCACCCTGAAATAACTGGTTTGGAGAGCAGCCACATATGCGGTATTTTCTGACACATTTAAGAGGACTGCAACTTACAGCAGAGGACAACAAACACATATGGGCTGGACTGGTCCAGTAACCTCATTGTCAGGAAAAGGACATTTATTCTTAATCCCTGATGAAAGATCTTTAGTTCATGTCAATAAAAGTAAGCATAAAATTCAGAAGAACATTCTCAATCTAAAGAACTATAATTTGGGCACATTTGTAAACTCAATATAAGGCATACTCTCTGTCATTGTATATGTATATATATTAAAAAGATCACACTTTAGTTTAACAGAATATTTGAAGCAATAAAATTAAAGGTACAGCTGTCGGGGGGTGGGAAGGCAACAAAAAACAGAAGGACCAAAATAAACACATGTGGGCATGTACATGTTCAATGACTATTGCCTTTTTTATAATAAATCCATTGTGCATTCGCATCATATTCCTTTCTGTCCTCACATTCATGTCAGGCTAAATTAATTTAAAGTTTACAGAACAGAATCTATTTGACTTCATACTCTATCTGTTGTCTGTAAAATATAGGAGAAGGCCTTGTTCTGTTAGCTGAAGGCTATGTTTACATTACTGTTTTGGTTCAGAGCACTAGTACAATTTGGGAGCAAATCCTTCTCTCCTCTGCACTATTCCTGTTTATTGTGCGATGGTTTTGTTCACAGACCAATTTTGGTATACAGCATGTGGATTCTTTATGGAGAAATATAAACTGGAAATGGAAATGTACCAATGCAATGGTGTTATCTGTCATGCTTCAACCCCTAAGGGGGCACACGGATCCAAGCAAGTAACACCTCTGAACAGTTTCAATACATGTAGTGGCATTGATATTTGATCCTGAGAGGCTCCACTAAATCTAGTCCAAAATAAAAGTGCTGCGCAGCAGAATATGTAGAGGTGGGGGTCACAGCACCAACTGCTTCACTCTACTGATTTTCTCCACTTGAGCCAAATTACTACTGCAGATATTGCCCAAGTCAGACAGAAAGCTAGAATAAATGCAACTCTTACATGTCACACATGTATGCACTACAAGTGAAGAGTCACCCTTCCTTAAATTGGAAACTGTTTCACACACAAATGGGACCTAAACGATCCCCATAAGCAATCAGCAACATTTACAAGTGATTGTATCTTCCATTTATTAAAACGCTGCAGAAGTCAACGCTAAACAGTATTCAAATACTTTCTATTGTAAATAAAATAAATGCATTTGACATTAAAAAATCAACTGATAAATAGCAGCATACAACACAAAAACCATTAAGTGCCACATTTTGCTTAAAGTAGTTTTGGGAAAACAGTTATTCAAAAAGAGATTTGATGAGGATCCCAAAACACACCTGAAGGTCTGTAAAATGTGCACTAAAATCTTAAATGTAGACATTTTATAGAAAATACATAATTTCCCATAGGATGACTTAAGGCC
Source organism: Corvus kubaryi (assembly GCF_017639235.1). Lineage (NCBI taxonomy): Eukaryota > Metazoa > Chordata > Aves > Passeriformes > Corvidae > Corvus > Corvus kubaryi. The sequence goes on from NW_024582057.1 coordinate 7,692,527, forward strand.
AGGTCAGAGAGTTGCTCACTGCAGTTAGCACCAGCAGGGAAATTTTAAAACCAGCTTAACACATACACATAGAATATCAAAATCTGTATCAAAAAGAATATCAAAACCCAATATTGTATGGTTTAGGTTTAAATAGCATAATTAAAAAACGACACTAGGATACCATATAAACCCGAGTTCATCTTCACTGTACAAAGCTCCACGTTGCTCCGTTCATGCAAGCCTGGAAGTGCACACATCAGCCTGCCGCCACATGCTCCCGGAGCTGACTGATTTGATTAGCAGAACAGACTGATTGGATTAACAGTCGATGAATTGCTGTAAACTGAGCTGCTGCATCCTTATGGCATGACTGACCAGAGTGTCTGTACAGTACAGGACTGGCCATGGTGAGGGCTGTATTACAAATACATTGTTCTGGAAGCCAGAGCTGTACAAAATAAATGTGGATCCGATGTGGGAAGATTATTGCCTTTCCGTCAAATTAGCTACAGCAGATGATACAGCTTTTGAGTTACTTTTGTGACAGCTCTGGGATGAAGGATGATACCTGATCTGGGACAAGGCCTGCCAATATAGAGCTCCACTGTCTTCATGCAATTGGGACCAGCAGGATGAGTTCATACAGGATCATCACTTTGCAATTCACAGTCACTCCCAACCTCCTTTGGAGGAAGCAGTGTGTGCAGTGAGGTTGGAACACATTCATGTCTATGAGCAGGAGTCCCACAAGGGGCTAATACACTTCCTGTGGTCCTTCATGCTAGCAGTACAATAAAGAGAACTGCATAGCTCAACACTCCTTTCAAAAATTAAACAGCCGTGCTAAAACAAATATTAAGATTTCTCTTTTTCCCAAGCTCTATTTCAATCAAAGGCTGTCCATTCCTTTAGGATTCCTGGACACAAGTCATGCAAGAGCTAACATTGTGGCTATCCGCAACATTCAATTAATATAGTGTAGTGCCCTGCGGATTATAATTCACATTTTAATTCACCCTCTATATAAATTTCTAATCAAGTTGCCTATAAAATCACAATTGTCCCAGTCAAGCTCACTATTTATCATCAACTTTTACATCCTTTCATGGTCTTAGCAAAGACAATAGACAAAAGAGTTTAATTACTGCATTCTCATCAATGCCAGTGATTCCGGGGAATCACAGCTATGGTGCATGCCATGCCTGGTTGCACAGCTGCCTCCTGAAAAAGCATTTCAGAAAGTTTTATACCTGGTACCTACATTAAACAAACTAATCACTGTATGTGCAACTCCTTTATGATGTATTAAAAAACGTAGATCACAAGCAGAAAGCAGATATTTGTAAGAAGCCTTTTTCATACAGGACATCAGGGAAATGGGCGTGGAGGGAGGACCTGTGAAAAAGTGACTTTGCTTTAGAGAATTAACTCCCTGGATAAACAGTGTGCCTGAGATTTACCTCCTCACAAGTCACCACTGATGATTGATGCTAAACTGTCAGTATCACAGATTTTTCCAGATATAATTTACAGAGAAATCATTACAACAGTTGCAATGCAAGTTAGAGGCTACTGCAGAATTTATCAACTGCTTTACCCATTATAGTCACCTAGCTATTGCAAGAATAGTTAGAAAATCTTAATCTCATTTTATCAACTCCCTGTTTGCAACAGTTCTAACCTTCTATTTACACTGAGGTAAGATAGACACACCTTTTCTATTTTGCACAAAAGCAGAATGAAAATCCATTCAAAGATGTTAATACCTGTACAAACTTAATATAAACAAACACCTGCAACAATGGATTCTTACCAAACATGCACTGTTTTCCTCCTTTTGAAATAAGAACAAGTAGCATCAAATAGGCTTATCATCTTAAACAGAAAAGGTCCTAATCAGGAAAAACTGTTAAAACCCACTAGCACTGGATTTAGGAAACACATTTTTGTCAGTCAAAGCTATTACATAAGTATTACTGTGTTATTAAGTTATTAAAAATTTTATCATTATTAGTTATTAGAAGATTTCAGCATCATCCACGTATAGAACGCCAAAGGAAATTCTTCCCATCTTCAATTCCATTGTAAAAGCTACATGTCAGGAGGCAAATTCTGGATATTTTTTTCCCAGAGGTAAATATCCTGTCTGCACTTGCCAAATTCTCTTGCTTATATGTCTCCACTGCAGTCACAAAAAGTGAAGGTCCAAAACTTGGTGCTACCGATGTTTTGCTAAATTAAAAAATACAGAAAACCGAAATGTATGCTTATTATTGGCAACTCTGGCAACGTGAAAGGAAAAACTCACCCAAAGATCCCCATATTTTGGGTGTGATAATTTGGGAAAATGTAGAAATAATCTGAAGCCACCTCACAGCTTCAACAGCTTGACAACTATTTACTTAAAGGATAAGGCCAACAGAAATATTGTCACTTTGTCCTTCAGCTAGAATAATACAGAGTAGCAGATAAAGAATTTGTCAATATTAAGCATCAGGACTACAGACTTGCTTTCAAAGCGGGAGAAACTGGACCTTCAACAGTGCTCAAGTACAAATGACTGATAAAGATTCAAAATATTTTATCTAAAACGAGTGTCTTAAGCAGAGAATAGGTCCCAGCAAAACTGCATTCTAAGCGTTAGAGAACACTTTGTTACAGCTAAGCAAACTTCAGAAATGGGAATTGTAACAAGAAAGAGGAGCAGAAAAAAGAAAATTATAGGACAGTTGAAGAGTGAACTTGGTATGCTGTAGTCATTTTATCAAATTTCACTTAATTCTACAACAATTTCATCTACCGACATCAAACAAGGCTTTTTAGCAGCCTACTGCTTGCAGAAGCAGCAGTGACATTTACTGTAGATATTGTAGTGCTATTGCAGATCAGATCTACTGTAGACCTGACCAAACCTCAGAAAGAAGGGACACAGACCTCAGCTCTTAGAATCTTATTCAGTAGCAGCCTCTTTTTCTTTTTTCCTCTTAGAGGTTCTGGGATGCTACTTCTAAATATAGCAGCAAAAGCTTTCTCTGGAATGATCCCATCCAAGAATGCACAACACAGAGCCTCCTACCTGGCTCCTCTCACCCTTGCATCGAAAGCTTATTTTAATAACAAATAAAGCTCCTGGATACACGACCATGACTGAATCTTTGTTTTCAAATACAAAGGCACTAAGCAATTCTAGATCATAGTTATGAACAACATTATTTGCTGGCTTCTTCTGTATTCCTTACCTCAATGCCAACATGTCCCAGAGGAATGTGTGTCCCTGGTCACTCTGCCTGCAATATGACTTCCCTCAACACTTGATCTAGAAAAGCTGGTGATATGAAAACATCCCCTAATTAATCAACCTCAATGCTTGCATAGCTGCCTCTTAGTTCTGACATTCTGTTTCTTTAAAAGATTTATTAGTAGATGAACTATTTTTTCCAGATAGAAAAAGGTACTTCTCTGGTTTGGGTCTCAAGTCCCTCCATCTTTCCATCTTTAGTCTGAACCTGAACTCATTTCTTACTTAATATCACTGCAGCTTCCATGACTATACTCTCCCATTTGTTTTTGTAACCAGGCTGTGGAGTACAAATAAAGCTGTGTGATTGCTGGTAACTCTGCTTGGCAAAGATTCTTTCAACTTTCAAGGTTTTAAAGTTTGTTTGTAAAAACAGGTTCTACAACGTTCGTCCAGTGTGTACCTTCCTAACAACAAAAAAAAAGGACTCAGAGTACACACAGTAAGTTCATGATCTTCACACATAATTAGCTTTTTACTAGGCCTGCACATTGCACATGAGCAGTACAGGTTTTCCAATAAGGTGTGTATTCAAATTACTTTCTTGTTTCACCAGTATTTGTAGCTTTCAGCTTTATCCTTCAAACATGTCAAACAGAAATAAAACTAGCCTACACTGAACCACTGGTTTTAACACACATATACCTCCTGCTAGTGTAATTTGCATGAAGATACATTCCCAATAATTACCATTTTCCTGAAATGCATCTAATGCTTATGTACATTTTAACATCAGATCACTAATTACTCAACCTAACACATTACACTGATATTAAAACTCCCGAATCAAAGGGACTGATGACTAAGATTGGTTTTTGTTGTCTTTTGAAAATATGCACTGTCTTAAGCTCTGTTACTTACTGATCCTATCCACCATCAGTTCAAATATGCATACTAAAAGTAACAGACACTAGGTATTAATCTGATTACTCTGATGTTGGTTAATAAAACATCTCCCATTTCAAAATCCCTCATGCTTTGGCAAGGAGAACAAAGCAGAAAAAGCAGTGTTTTAGGCTTGGAAAATGGCAGCTTCATTAACAGCAGCTTTTGTTGAGGTAATTAAACTCATCTTTCAATAATTCAGATTTTTTTAAAAAAAAAGCTGGATAGCAGCAGCTTCTCTATCACATGGTTAACATGAATTTCTGAAGCAATATACATATAAAAACCTTCTCCATAAGCATCTTCTATTTCCTGTAATCTGGAATGAAGTAGGATAAGGAAAAACACATGCAGTTTCCAGAACTGGGTAATAAAATATTTTAAAAGGTGATTTTTTTACTCAAACCACTTCTTCTTGAACATTATTTTTCTCCAGAAAGCATCACCTCAACAGTGGCTGTAGCATGAAGTAGCCATTGAACTCTTGATAAAACACTTAAAAATTGTGCTTTAAGGTCACAGCACAGATATTAAAGCAACCTGAACTATTTGTTGTTCAGGTTGTTAAAGAGCAGATTTGGCCACTGCTCTTTAAAGTCTGTGAATAGTCAGAGCCTTTTCCTAAAAAAGGACAACTGAAATCTCCACTTAGGCAGAAATGACATAGCACTACAACTTGCTGAAGTCCTTCCTCAAGAGCAAAGGAACCACGAGTTACCTTCTACAAGCACAAATGTCCTTCTCTGTCTGCATTCCAGTCTTTCCCTCTGCACAGATGTCATATAAAATAATCTGCCAACTTTCTATTATAACTACAAAAATACTGTAAATAAATTATCACACACTTTTTGAAGAGGAAGAACATATTTTTCTGTATTTTCCACCAGATATGGGTATTATATTGGCTTTTGCTGTATCCTTACCCACCTGCTGGACTTACTTCTTTTGCTCTTTGGAAAACAATAAAATCATCGCTCATGCTATCTCCTTCACTTTCAGTTGCTTTTTATTCCTTTCCCTCTGTCCCTGTGTGAATCTGATGTTGCTATTTGCAGTGCTTTTCCTAATCACACATTACAGTTTGCTCTCCAAAATATGCCTTGAGGATTATTTTCCTCATAACTCTACACTGTAATGGTGTATTAAACACTTACTCATTTCTCTAGATTCAACACTGAAGTCATTTGTAAAATACTCTGCAAAATAACACTTTTTATTTTAAAAAAAATTAAAAATCAGTATGCTCACTTCAATCTATGCAGCTTTTTGTGGTTCAGCAACTGTTCACAAACAGGTTTCATTATATAGAAAATATTTCAATTTAGACCCAAACTTTTCTTTTTGCCTTAGTTGCTTCACTGATAAATCTCAGGTTATTTCTACAGTGTAGAGAATAAACGACTGTCTCATCTCTTGGTCTATGAAATAGACAAATTCACTAATGTATGTGCATAGAAAATCAAGACTTAAGCACGTAATGCACTGGCATCTATCCTCCTCTCCACTTTTCGTATCTAAACTCAGTTTAAATACGCCCTGTAATCATGAACGCTTTTTTACTTAAGAGCTGGTTTTTATATATAACACCTTAGCCTTACTGCTCTTTCTCCATCAAAAAAACCCTGATATCCAAAGTAATATCACAAAAAGAACATGAAATTTACATAACTTTATCCTCATATTGCAATATAAGCATTATTTACAGTTGCCTGCACAGAGAAACAGTCATCACAGGCCAGTATGACCAGCAGGGAGCTACCCTTCAGAAACAGCTACTGCCTCACAAAGCCTCTTTCCTACAGAAGTAATGCCAGTCAGTTTCTTTGCACAAAGAAGTCCTCAAATTCAGGGTTTGCTCAGCCAAGGTCTAACATGTTGGTCTTCCAAGCTTCTAACCTTGGTAATCCCTACCTCCATAAAATAGAAATAATTTATTTAGAAGCAAGTTTCCAAATTCCAAGAATATGGCATCAGTTATTTTATCATAACCCAGTTACAGTAACACTGAAATATAAAATAATGTTTTGCTTTCTTTAAAATTTGGCTGGAAGGACAGGTGAGAGTTCCATTTTTTTGTACATTTGTCTTTATGCTTAGCATTATTATTGCATAATTACAGTGTATCCAAAGAATTTATCCTGCAAATACCTTGTCAAGTGTCCATCTGTTTAGAGAAACAGTCACATTTTAAAAACATTTGGAATTCAGAATCTTCATTAAAACAGATACTTTCCCTTTTATCAGGTGCTGCTAATTAATCCAGTCAGTTGTCAATGCCCAGTACCATCTGTAAATTCAAAATAGCTAGAGATTAACCTGAATGTATTTTAAAGCATTACTTTAAAAAATATGTTTGTATGTAAGAAGTCTTCTGTGATAACTTTGAATAGCATTTTTAATACTTTAGCACCATAGTATACTCAGTACAGGATTTCATTTTATCTCTATAGTTACTAAAAATTAAACTAAATTAATTCATATTGTTACTGTTACAGCAGTGTTACAGAGAACAGAACTTAATCTTTAAAAGAAATGCACAAATTTAGATGCAATCCAAAGCACTAACGTATGTGTAAAGATATTTCCTGTAAACTGTGTTCAGACTACTGTACTTTATCATGTAGCTCATGAGCATCTTCCACACCTTGCTACTTGAGTAACCCAAAAATTCAGCTTTTTACTTGCTATTTTTATAATTACTAGTCAGTCACCAAGATACAGATATGTGGACAGACCGTGAAGTGGATAAGAACTGGCAGGATGGCCGCATGCAAAGAGTTGCAGTCAATGGTTTGATGTTCACGTGAAGATCAGTGACAAGTGGGGTCCCTGAGGGGTCACTCCTGGGGCCAATGCTGTTCAGTATCTTTGTCAGTGACATGGACAGTGGATCAAGGGCACCCTCAGCAGGTTCACTGACGACACCAAGCTGTGTGCTGCAGTCGACAGGATGGAGGGAAGGGATGGCATCCAGAGGGACTGGACAGGCTGGAGAGGTGGGACTGTGCAAACCTCATGAGGTTCAACAAAGCCAAGTGCAAGGTCCTACACACGGGTCAGGGCAATCCCAGGCACACCCAAAGGCTGGGCAGAGAAGTTTTGAGAACAGCCCTGAGGAGAAGGACTTGGTGATGGGTGGCTGACAAAAAACTGAACATGAATCAGCAGTGTGCACTCACAGCCCAGAAAGCCAATGGAACCCTGGGCTGCATCCAAAGAGACTGGCTAAAGTGATTCTCCCACTCTACTCTGCTCCCATGAGACCCCGCCTGGAACACTGTGTACAGTTCTGGGGCCCTCAGCAGAAGGAGATGGAACCGTTGGAGCAAGTTCAGAGAGGACTGGAGCACCTCTCCTATGAGGACAGGGTGAGAAGTTTACAATAGAATCATAGAATATCCTCAGCTGGAAGAGTCATCAACTCCAGCTCCTGGCCCTGCACAGCACCAACCCCAAGACTCACGCCACGTGCCTGAGAACATTGTCAGTGCACTTCTTGAACTCTGTCAGGCTTGGGGCTGTGACCACTTCCTTGGGGAGCCTGTTCTTGCCCAACCATCCTCTGGGTGAAAAAACTTTTTGTAATATCCAAACTAAACCTCCTCTGAGAAAACTCCAGGCCATTCCCACAAGTCCTGTCACTGGGCACCACGGAGACAAGATCAGTGTCTGCCCCTTTTGTTCCCCTTGTAAGGAAGCTATAGATGAGATCTCCCATCAGTCTCCTCTTCTCCAGGCTAAACAGACCAAGTGGCCTCAGCCACTCTTCATACAGCTTTCCTTCTAGAACCTTTAAAATCTTGATTGAGGAGAGTCCAGCCTGGAGAGGAGAAGCTTGCATGGAGATCTCGTAGCAACCTTCCACTATCTCCAGAGGCCCTACAGGGAAGCCCGAGAGGGACTCTTCATCAGGAACTGTAGTGATAGGACAAGGAGTAATGGGTACAAACTGAAAGAACTGAAATTTAGGTTAGATATACGGAAGAAATTCTTTACTGTGAGGGTGGTGAGGCAATGAAACAGGTTGCCCAGAGAAGTTGTGGATGCCTCATCCCTGAAAGTGTTCATGATCAGGCTGGATAGGGCTTTGAGCAGCCTGTTCTAGTGCAAGGAAGGAAGAAACCCTCACGACAGAGGGGTTGGAACTAGATAATCTTTAAGGTTCCTTTGAAAGAAAATCATTCTGTGATTCTACATATATCACTGATAAATTCAGATTTTCATTTTAAAGTTATGCTTTTCATAATATTGAGTGATATTAGTCATGCCGTCAATGGGAAATAGATTTTTTTTTTAACTGAAATAAAACAGTCAAGTGTTAAAGTTAAAATCCTTTAATAACTCTTTCAACTTTTTTCTTTAAAAAAGTGGTTTTCACTTAATTTTTCTTTCTTTTAAGACATGGTAGTAATGTATGAACATAATTTCTGGAAGAACGTATGATTTATTTAGGGTTTTTCCCTTGAACAGACAAGGTCTGAAAAAACCCCACCTTCCTAGTTTTCATTATTATAATACATGACAACAAACATCTTTGTTTCATATTCTGTTGAATCTGGAACAACTTGGCTCTGTTACTGGGAAGAACATAGCTGATTCCTTCCTTTTCCAAAAAGTAGCAATGTTACAAATTAAACTGGTGAATGAATCTCCCTAAACTTAAATACATCCAAATTGTTTTGGCTTTCAGCTGGTTTATTGTGTAATCATGCCCTTATGTGATGCAAGTGAGACTGAGCAGAGAAAAAGGAAGTGGAGATCCAGACGTGATAAATTTTTCTGGAATAATAAAAACATGGAATTATGGTGAAAACTGATGCAGTTCCATAGCAGCATGGTTTATATGGGTTTGTCATGAGCACAAAAGAAATTCAACCCCAGGTGCCTTAACCTAAAAAAAAACCCCAGAGGTGAGGAAGTTCCCTGAAGGAATGCATAATTTTGGAGATCTCTTTAAAGACTGAATACTGAGTTTATATACATGAAGTATCAAATATAATTAAAAGCATAATGAAGAATTCTTAAAGACTAATTAATTGCATTTTTAAAATACCAGGAAGTGTATGAATTAAAACCTTCCAATTTATTGCCTGCACATTTGTCTTTTACTCCTTGTTTTTAAAATGTCTTCAATTACATGAGGATATCAGAGTTTTGAAAAATCAGTCACCTTCAAAAGCTTTTCTACCCAAAGTCTTTGTTTGTTTTATGACATGAATCTTTTCACACTAATCAAGTGCAATGTGGTGTCAAAACAAAGGATTAGGACTTTATTTCTTCTTTTATGTATTCCTTACCTTGACTACTGAATGTTTAAAGAACCCTTGCTTTCTAACAACTAAAGCAGAGAATAAGTAAAAATGAAACCATTCCAATCCAGAAAACAAATAAACAAAAATTTGCAAGGAGCTTACATTAGTTTTTGCCATAAACACAATAAGGGTTAAGTAAAAGGTTTTATTTTTGGTCTATAGACACAATGTCATTTTAACATGCCATCTCACATTTAAAAATAATTATTCAAGGGCCAAATTGGAATCTTCATTCAGAGTTCTGTTTCACAAAGAAAAACAATGCATCACTGCTTCCAAACTAGAAAAGCATTTAACACGAGCTTTTTAAAAATTTCAAATCCAGATGCCAATTTCTCAAAGACATTATTCTTCTGACAGTTCCATATGTCTGTGACATCTCACAGAAGGGAGGAAAAAGGGAAGTGAAACCAACAACTCTTTAATTCTAAAGAATGAAGTTACTGATGGATGTGAAATTTCATTTCGGTTTCCACTATACATAAACACCCAGTGTCACTTTGAAAAAGAAATCTGGGGGGAAATGGTTTATTTCCTCAAAAGGATTCTGTATGCATTGGTGTGCATGTGCCTTAGAGACATCCTGCTACCAGCACCTGAACTTATAGTGGGCTGCTTTTTTTCCTATACACTAGTCTATGACAGGATATGAAAGAGAGACACTGTCGGAGACCAATGACTGCTAAAGCACATTTATTTTGCCCTTTTTTTTTTTTAGCTTAACATTACGAGAGCAACAGCCCTTTTGCTGAGTAATGTGTGTATTAGAAGCAGTCTAAGCTTTCTTCTGCTGCCAGCCGTAAAGTTACTACTTTAATCTGCCTCCTTACACCCAAAATCACTGCTGCATAAGTTATGCTGGTTCTCTCTTGCACCTTTCACAGCTTTCCACATTAAAGTGCTGTGATTCTCTCTTTCAAAGAGTTTGGAGCTAGTTCTGAAGAATGAAAGTTGTAACATCCAGAATTAAAGCAAAAACCTTCAAGAGTTTGCTAAACTGACAGCTGAAATTAAGGTTCTACTGATGGTATTTAAACCTTACAAGTCTGTGGGATGGAAATGTTTATGTTTTATATGGGTGGGACTGGACAGATAAGACAACTTTACAGTCTAAGTTCCTAGAAGAGAGGGTACTCTGATGGGCTTCCTTTTGAAACTTCTGACACTTGCAAGGATTGGCAAGATGAGCTACACTACCCTATGTGTAAAACTGAATCCTCTGCCAAAACAAGCTTGATCTCAAAGCCTCTAAACAGATCTTTATGAGGATCAGTGCTCTTCTGAGTGTGCTTCTCTCTTATCCTTGGTCCAAACTTATTTTAGCTTACCCCATATTCCCCTCGAAGAAACCTAAATCACTATCTTTTTTTGTACTACCCACTTGTCATGGGGTTCTTCTTGTTTAAACAACTCATCACAAATATTAAAATGTTGAACTCTGGGGATCAGAGCTTATTCCAACCTGGAAAACCCCAAACCACAATAAATGGAATTTTTGATGTTTGCCCAATTTCTCAAGAACTGCATATAAACTCAGATACCATCCACATCGCATGTGCAGTTTGTCTTTCCATCTTTTTTTTGAGAACAGATGATCTTGAGTACCAAGAACTACCAGTTCTCAAAGAAGGAAAAACAAAACAGTCTGACTCTTCAGTTAAGAGATGTATGATACGATGAATAAGAAAGTGAACTGGAAATATTTCCTATACTGCCCATAACAACAAAAAGCAGGAGATACTTAGTGTGGGGGGGAAAAAGTATTAATAACAAAGCCAAGTTGCAGAATTTATTGCCTCATTGCATAGTGGAGCAACTAGACAAACTCAGGATCTAAAGATCCACTACAGATTAGTAAATACTAAGTGCAAACCATAGCTCAGGAAGCTCTTAAATTACTGTTTCCCAGTGACAAGAAGGGTATGCCAAAGGAAGAGTCACGCTGTGCTGTCTTATTATTCTTTATCCGTTCATTAGTACCTAGGTGGATTTTTGGGCTAGTCCAGTAGAGTATCTCTTATATCAAAAGCTACTTGGCATTTTTAAGAAGTATAAAGATAAGGATTAACACTTCACTGACAGCAGGGTAAAGAAGCTTTATAGAAAAGCTAAGGCCACGAGCAGATCAAACAAGTGCTTGAACTGGAGAAGTAGCCCGTATTTTCTGTTTCATTCAGACCAGCGACACTTCAGAGTCTGAGTTACAGAGGCAGTTTATAAAGTGTAGGCAACATAAAGACAACTACACATAAAATTTAACTGTTTAACTGTTGTTGGGAATTTTTCTAATGAAATATTTTCTTATCAGTGAGGTTGTTTTCATTAAATCGATGTTGTAATGGGGAATTTCAATTCTTCGGCAAATTTTATTTTCTCCAATCAATAAAGTCATAAGACATTTTTTCATTCTTTGTGTGATACAAGTTGTAACATCTCAACATGATACTTAAAGCAACTTAATGCACTCTGCCTCACTGTAATTCAAAACCAATTTAACTTTCTTCTCCTAGAAAAGTTGACATGATGACCTCTCTTTAGAGCTCCTAAAGCTCCCACTCTTCAGAGAATCACAAGTCCTTCCTCAGAAAATGATGCATTTCCTCACATTATGAAGGCCAGCCTCCCACCTGCCCATCCAGGAAGCACAAAAGAGACAAAACTCTCTGCACATTCTGGGAGAAATAACTTGGCCAAAGCTCTCAGTTCTTTTGGGTAAATAATACACTAAGGTTCCTAAACAACAGCACCCTGAAGGTGATAAGCCACAGAGGCAAAGTGCAGGTTGAAGGATCAAAAGTCAGCTCAACGTCAACATTCCCAAAAAAGATGAGAATTTCTACTGTTAAGAAGAGAATTGCAACGGACTTCCACCAAGAAAAATGCCCCCACTGACCTCTATGGTTCTTCCCAAACCCTTCAAACCAAAATGAATCATGTTTGTCAGAAATTCCATGTTGAAAATTCTAAGTTTTAGCTAGCTCTTCACAGAAAGGCTTTCAGTGAGGACCCTGATGTTTGAAGGTTAATTAGCTTCTTAACAGGCAAATCAGAGGGCCATGAAAACACAACACTTTTAGGAGCAAAAGCCACCCCACAGATCCAGATTACCCCAGACCACAACAGCAAGGTGTCCCACTCAGTCTCAGCACTTAACACCCTCAATGGAATTTAATCATACCCTAATGCAGGGTGATATTCAGGCAATCACATACCTGGAATACCAAGGCCAGAGACCTTTGGTAAGGCAAAAGCCTTGCCTTCTAAATTAAAACACAACCCCCACACTTAACACTTCCATAAGAGTATGTTAAAAGTACCAGGATAACTGAGACAATGGTATCTAACACAACTTTCCTTTTGGTATGGGTGCTGGTGCTCTTTAGACCACATCCCCAGCATTAGCACGGGGATTTTTAGCTACACCATGGACTAGTTGGGGAAACAGATCCAGCTTTGAAATGTCACAATAAACAAAAAAATATTTTAAACTTAACTTTTTTTCCAGCATCATGTTGCATCTCTATTGATCAAAATCTCTGCCATGCAGAGGGACAAAAAGAACAGCCAGATGCAGGAAAAGTGCTTTCTGTGGCACCTGTGCTAACTTACGCCAACAAAACATCAATTTCAGCTGTTCCATGTAGGTCTGATGGAACAGAATGAAGGTCTAAAGATGCTTACAGTAAGCTGTTATGTTGCAGGTAAATTATAAACAATAACTAAAACAGGCAGTCATAATTTCACTATTACTTTTTCCCGCCACTTATATCAATTATAAGGATATTACAGCTCCTGAAGAATCATTTTAATTACTTTAATCAGTGGAAAGCTAGTCATTCCGGGGAATAACTGGGTTAATTATTTTTTGTTTTCTGCCAGCTAACAGGCATCAGAAAGTTTTTTTGTATTACTTTGAAACGAAGAACTTTGACAGTAACTAGAAGATGAAACCAAAACAGAGAAAAAGGTCTTTAAAAAGGATAGCTGGGTGCAGCTCAGAGACCTTGTTGTTGGGTTTGATGGCCTTTGCAGGCATCAGATACAGTTCCCACTGAAGACAGCTCTTCCCTGGAATTGCAGTTTCTCACTTCTCCTTCATGTCATTTCACAATTCTTATGACTCTTGAGAAACACCACCACTCGGTGATCAATTACAACTGTTCTTGTGCAAATACCTTTGGAACATTTTGTCCCACTGTGCCAATATATCTTACAGTCTGGTTTTATCTTCCCTCTTCTCTTTTCCTCTCTTCCTCCCCACAATCAACTGCCCCCCTAATAACTGAGCCCATAGAGTATTAAATATATTTTTAACTATTGCAATATTCCTACCGATTCAGCAAATCAAGCCAAAGCCTTAAAGAAGGTCATTTCACCACATCACATCACAATTTCTCTGGCTCTCCTGTAAGGGAAGTTTCCTGACAACTAAAGTATTTCACAGTCCCACTGTTCCCCCTCCCCCCTTTCATGGTGTCCCAGACCCTTCCCTTAGGAGTTGCACTGGAGTTCCTCTGATCTCAGAGGGAGGACTTCGGAATTTTTTATCCCCCCGTACTCACAGCTGATAGAAAACTCACCATCTCTCCGAAGTGCCTCATGACTTCACCAGCAGCTCTCAGTCCAGGGCAGGAAACTGGAGTTTGGGATGGGTCAGAAGGGAAACCTCAAAAAATCCCCATTCAGCTCAGACTAAAAGCTGCAATTGAAATGCACCTGGAAGCCACTCAGCTCCATCCTCTATTGTTTGGATACCCGGGTCCAGCCCCCTGTAATTGATGGCATTTTCAATCCAAGAGGCTCCTGACTCATGAGTCATCCCACGCTTTGATGAGCAGTTAACTCCACATTTGCTTTCTCAAATAAGTTTGAATTGAGTTTGGTGGGGGTTTTTTAGTGTTGGTTATCAGAAAAAAAACACCCCATAACCTAACAACTGCAGACAGAGAATAAGAAAACTAAACCACACCAAATAGAAAGCCAAATTTAAAGGAGAAAGTATAATTCAGGTACTGCAAATGGGCTAGAACAAAGTTCAGCTCGCTCTTGCTCAACCTGCTTTTTAAATTTGCTTTTCCCATTCTATCCTTCTCTTCATCTAGCCACTAATCAAATTTACTTTAACTCAATTTTGTTCCCACCTTCTTTCCTACTCCTTTTAAATCCTCAGGACACACACACACACACAATGGGAATGAATCAAATCAATTTAGTGAGAGCTGCTTTCTCTGGTTCAGTTCAATAATCTTTTTACTCCTCTTCAACCATATCTTCAGCTTCCAAAGATTCAAGATCCAGTTTTGTTTCTCTTTCATTACATTTTGGGAACAAATCCTTTCTGATTCAGTTTGTTCCATTCTTCTTTACAGGTATACCCTTCCCTGCTGCACCAGATAGGTGCTTTAATAAGAATGAATAAACTCAGAGGCATGGGAGAAGCAGAATGGATTCACTGGAATTAGAAAAAACAAACATGAACAACCAATCTAAGACCACCACAGATTTAATCCTGGTTTCAATCAATGTTTTCTGCTTCCTTAAATCTTACATTTCAATAGCAGCTGTATCCTACAGCCCACTTTTGCTGCTTGTTATTGTTTAATCAAAATGATAAATACCATCTTCTAAGCATAGTTGGCAGGTTTTCTGAACAGGACAATACACCACTCACATTTATTGGTGTGATGTTAAAGGTGTGAAAAGATTTAACTGCTTTTTTATTCAGCCAAGAAATGCATCATTCTTAATCCGAAAAGAATTAAGGAAACTCAGGGTTTTATTTGTGTTTTATTTTTAATAGGATGTCAACTAAAATTTAGCTACAATGAATGAAGCTAACATTTCTGATTGTTTATTTTAGTATCATTTAACTAAAAATAGGTTATGCACTTAAATACTTGATTCTTTTTCTTTACTTATTTTCTTTACTATTTTATTATAAATACTAAGTAAAGAAAAATACTGATTGAACACAATCAGTAGCAGGGAGCTAAACTTGCATCTATGCTTCAAGATTTTGGAAGTAAAATATCTGAACTCATACCTATTCTTTTATTTAGACAGGAATATATAAGACATTGATTTCTGAAATCCAAAATATTTTCCTAGCTTTTTGTAAATTACTCTATTGACTGAGACAGCTGAATAAGCTGGAATGAAGAAGGTGTGAATCAACAAAAGGCTTGCCATTACTGCTAAGAATGGATTAGGTACTTAAAACTCAAGTTTACCTGCCCGTGATTGATTCCGTGATGTAGGTTCTATGGCAGAAAAATACACAGTATTTTGTACTTTTCTGCAGTTTCCTGTACCTTGGCAAGTTATAGAGAGTTCAGACTTTAATGGATGTATCATATTTTAAGTAAGTTTTTCAATGAAGTTAAATACTTACTTAAAATACACCTAATCATATCATCACATATGCAGATTTTTATATTAATCTGCATAATTTTGCTTATTTAGCAAAATATCATTACTTTAATGTTCTGTCAAGAATAATTATTTTTAATTCCTCAGATTCAGTTTTCTTACAGCAACCCAAGAGTTACTATATCTGTTATTATAAATGTTATTACTTCACTGCCTGAGCCTCTCTCTCCAGAGAAAGAGAAGAAGTTATAGTAGTAAACATTGTGTAAATTAAACTCAGACCAAATTCTAAATTTAAAGAACAGTTTTAACCAACTTTTTAGACTAGCAGTGAGGATCTGCTAATGCACAACAGCTGGGGACAGCTATTTAAACCTAGGAAATGAACAGGGAAATATGTTAAAGAACATGAGGAGCCCCAAGCAGAGTATATGAGGATTTGTTCAGATAACCATTTTCAGACCTATGAATCAACATATGCTTCTTTTACATATTATTATGAAGTGTATCCAATGCATGTACACCTCTGTAACTTCTTCTGGCCTAAACATTACATACATGTTTCAGACATGAGAAAACAAACTGGTTTTTGAATATATCTTAAAATTGTTTAGGAAAAAATAAATATTCAGTCTAAACAATGGTTGGTTTGCTTGAGTATGCATTTTCCATGTAAGTAAAAGTTGCAGGATTGGCTTTGTATTCTATGAAATGGACACAGAAATGGACATCCTACTACTCAGCAAGACACCAGCATTTACTTTATTCTGAATTGTTTCAATTTTAAACACCTGGTTTTACACTTAGTGTTGCGGTTCAATCACACCAACGCAGTTTGAGAGAGATTTTGCTGACTACCAACACCACCAATGCATCAAACTCAGAAGAACCAGATCATACTGTGACACCAGACGGAATCTGAAAAAATGCTCAGCTTGGCACCTGACAAACAACTTGAAATCCTGCTGGTAAGCACTTAGTTATATCGTTGATCCAAAAAAGATTGAAAATACAGTAAGAGAAAGAAAAGAGTAAAGAGGACAAGAGGGTCAACAGAAAGGAACAATAGTGTACACTCTGAAAAAGAGCATTAAAGACAACTCCAAATCCCTTGCTGTGTTCAATTCTCAAGGTGGAAGAATAGATGGTATGTTTTTTTAATAAGGGCTTAAGGAAATATTGTTTGAGAATAAGGATTAAAGCAGAAGAGAAGAGGGAATAGTGTCTGTGAAAGAAGCCAAGTAAAAAGAAGGTGAGGATTAGGATAGAACAAAGGGTATGAAGGTTGCACGTAGAAAGTACTGTACAGCAGTAGTGGCATCAAAGAGACAAGCGGGTGACTTTTTAGCACAGCATGCAACAACAGATTTGTAAGTGACTTGGAGTAAAAGGTGGGAGTAAAATGGCCAAATGGAAAAGCTGGAAAAGCACTGTGAATGAAGAAGTGGGGTACAGCACCATGAGCATAGCAGTTGCCTGGCTGATGCTCCATGGTACAGTGGTTTGAGACACGAGTTCCTGGCTACACTCAGTCAGTACTCACAAAGGATCAAGTATATACTTAAACTTCAGAGAAGATTGTGGTCTAGCAGATATGCTCAGATTATAAGTAACACTCAAATTTCACTGAAGTCTACATAAAACTCAAGTGCTCAAGACGTGTGTAAAAATAATTTAAGTAATTCTGAAAAAAATAAATTAGGAAAAGGGCCATTTTGAGAAACAGAAATGCACCACCACTTAGTTGTTCTCTCAGGCTAAACAAGAATTATTTCTACACAGTGAAACTGGACAGCATTGAAATTATCATCTTCTTTAAGTATTGCCTTCCAGAAAGGTGGTGGTTTTTTTTCAAGAACAGCTTTCAGATATTTTGTGGTATCTTTATGGTTGTGCGATATATTCTGAACACCTCCTCCCCCCCAGCAGCCATTTTAAGGTCTGAATTTGAATTCTCAACATAAAAGAATGGTTTTCATTATTTGTCTTGCAGTGCAATCCTTACTTATGATTTCCAGCTTAAGGATCTAATGCGGGTGTAAAAAGGTAGATGGACAACTACATTTCATCAAACTTTCCCATAATCCGGCACTGACAGATTTGGGTACCTTCCATCAATCTTTTGCACCTACTTTATTTAATTACGAAGCTTTTTTGAGCAATATTCCTTCACAGCATTGAGTGCATTTTGAGAACACAGTATTCTAGAGAGGGTTTCTCTGATTCCAAGACACTTTGGAAGCTTATAAACAAACAAATTCTTGAAGACAAAGCAATTACTTGCAGAAATGAAGTTTTCTTGGGAAGGAAATGGAGGAGTAAGGTTCAAAAGCCCAATAAATTGTATCAGCTGCCAGGACAAAACAATTATTTATACCACTGGAAAACTGAGAGCCTTCCAGGCAATCTTTTGCCACCTCTCCATGTACATCTGCTACCACTGGGACACAGATAGTATTTCTTTGAGAGGATGTTTAAACTCAAGGGCAGAATTTAAGGAGGTACTAAGTGCCAGCAGTGAGAACGCAGTGAGAACGTAATCTAGTACTCTGATTTGCTCTTAGAGGAGGTCACTGACCTGCCTTGGAGAACAACACAATTACAAAGCATTTTGAGGCCAATTTATTCTTTTTGAAAGCAGATGAGGTAAGTGTGAAAGAATTTCTTCATCACTTTGTTTTGTTTTCTACAAAAAAACTTTGAAAAATATGTGACAAGAGGACTACAAGGACCAGTTACAGCCAGATGCCCCAGCTGAGAATTCATTCTACTGGGAATGAACAGAAGCCCTTTAATGGCAACTTGCAGAAAAGTGTTACCCACTGGGTGACCTGCTACCTGCTCTTCCTTGCTTCTCTCCTTTTAAGAATTTGTTATTCTTTTTAAAGAAAAAAAAAAAAAAAGGACACTGGCATAGTTGTTGAACAGATGCGTATTGTACTCATTCATAGAACTAATTCTGCTGAGAAGGATATTACTTATATTTTAGTTGAATTTCTGGACCTGTTTAAGATACCGCCATAAAAACAGTGGAAGCAACAAATGTTGTCTCCCCCCCGCCATTCCCACTGCAGTATTGACTTAATACATATGAAAACTATGGCTTACCAGTCAGGAGAAACACTAGTTTTACATCAAGAGAGTAGAGAAATATAAGGAGACTAAAGGCTGACACGAACCTGGCCCCCATGCAAACCCCCGAAGAACCTGATCATCACCATCCTCTGCAGATTTCCAAAGAGCGAGCCAAAAGATCACCCGGCTTCTTTCCAGGGCTACCAGCTTGTCCCCCACCTAGACAGCAATGAACATCCCGAGAAGACTGGACTCACCACAATGAACTCCTGTTTCACATGGTTCCTGTGCCTCTGGTTTAGAAATAAGCATGCTAAGCCTCAGCCAAGCAGGCTGTTGTGCTGGACATTGTCCCCAGAGATACGGCCAGGAAAGCTTCAAATGCAGGATTAGGCTGTGCTGTAAGACTGTATCAGACAGGTGACCTGATGGGGGGCTGCCTTCAGCTTATCATTTCTAAGCATCAACCTGACCTTGCTCATGCTGGGCAGTCCAAACTAGCTCTTTTATGTTGCTTTGTTTCTCCTGCCAGGGAAGGGTTTAGACACATGTTGGTTTACTACAAAGGATGAAAAAATAATGTGTCTGAAACATTAACCAGCATTCCTCTAGAAATGTATTCCTAAAAAATTGCTTGAGGCATTTTCAGAGCAGGCTTATAACAGGAAATAGCAACTTGCTGGTCTGAGTCATACACATCACTTGTGTTTGTTTGAGAACCCCCTGCTGATAGCAGGCCTTGTTAAAGTATCGTCTGTGTCAGCAAGGTACAACCAAAAGGTACCAAGTCCAAAAGGCATGGAGTTCTTCTGGTGTATGGCATAACAAGGATATTTCTGAGAAACATTTGTGCTGTGTGTTCTTGGGAATAAGAATGAGAAAATTTACACATAGATAGCCCTGAGTGGTAGGACTGATTATGCAAAATGTGGTTCTCTGAAAGCAGCAGAGGCCCTGAAGTGGAAGGCGATGTAAATGAAAAATTCCTCCCACAGTGACAACATCAGTTTTTAGTATTTTGTTGGGGATGTGTGGTGGTGTGCTTCTCTCAATGTACCAATGTCTAAGCCTTTCCAACAGTGGAGTAAGAGCTTTAAATTAGATTAAAATCCATCAAAGCAGAAAATTCTGGTTGTATTAGAAAGATCAATGTTTGTATGGGCAACTAATTTCCAGAAAGGAACAACTAAAAGGAATTGGTAAGAAAGTGAGAAAGGTTAGAAACTGGTGAAAATTTTCTGGTTTTATTTCCATATATGCATTTACATCCAGATATCCATTACCCATATATCCACACACTAACAAACACACCCCCCAAAAAGAAGATTTTGCTGTTAGGAAAGGTGTGGAGGATGAGCACTGCTGCAGCTGACAGTGACTACAGAGTTCTGAATGTATGTGCAGATTAGCACTATATACCACAAGAAAAAAAACTAGTCTACTGTCTAACATTACTGTCAGTGCTCTCAGAACTGTTATTACCAGGACAACAAAGAGACCTTTCTCTTTTCATACAGTTGGTTTTTCAATTGCTCAGCCCAATTATAAAATCTTGTGCTTTTACAAAGTAGGCACCAGAGGGAGATCTGCACTTTAGTTCAACTATGAAATAATGCTGGCAGGAGTCATTCAAAAGTGGACAATCAAAGCCTCCTGGCCAATATGCTCTAGGTGGTTCTGGGTGAAATTGTGGCTAATGGGAGCACTCAAGAGAGGAACTGGCACAGGCAGACTTCTCCTATTTAATAGCCCAAAAAACTTCAGAGTGCTCCATGAAGAAAAGCCAAGTTCCCAAATTTCAGGCTGTAGATGAGTATACATCAACCAGTTTGAGCATAGCTGGGAAGCACCTGCTCTTTGCCACCCACTGCCCGCAGCTTATCATCACATCCTGCTGATGGTTACCACTTCTCAAATCTTCTGGCTGAGCTGCATATATAAGAACTCCCTAAACATGTCAGTCAAAATAAGCTAGATCAGCTTAAGTAATTTAAATAACAAATCTTTCCTAACATGGCTCAATTTGACTGAATTGGATTAGGGAGAGCTCCCATGAGCAGCTCAGCCAGCAGACCAGAGAGGGCACTAACCCCAGGTAGAGGGCAGTGATGAATGCTCTGGGGGGGACTTGCTCTTCTGTTGACAAAGCTACTGCTGAAGAAGGAAGTAAATATATATATTGTAGGCAGGTTGCTGCTGTTTTGTAAGCCTAGTAAGAGACATCAAGAGAAGCTATATGGACAGGAAATATACTACTCTCTTAAGAACAGGTACTCTTAAGTTCAAGTGGCAAAAGGCAGGGAGCAATGGCTTCCAGAAAGCAGGTAAGAGCCCACAAAATAGATCCCATGAGCATGAGGTTGAGCACACTAACTGTAATCCACGTAGACAAAGAAAAATAAAAACCTTGTTATGAATTACAGGTCTGCTAGTATGGAAAAAACTCCCAACTCCTTACCAATACAGCTGGATCACAACATCTATTGTTTGAAACATAGCAATGCTACTTAGAAGTAGTTCCCCTACTCCATAATTTTTCTCACTATGCAAAGGGAAAAAAAATCAACAAAGTCATCAGATCCTCATACGCTTTCCAAGTTAAGAAAATTATTGAAAAATAAAGAGTAAATAGCAAATCCTGTAAGAAAAGCAAACTTTGACCCTGCTCTCTTGTGATAAAACAACAGGTAGTCTTAAGCCAATACATTTCTAGGAAGTTTTTTTTTAAAATTTCAATATTGAGAACTTTGGCTTTGCAATTTTGTTTTAAGTAGATACAACTCAAGTTTTTAATTAACAAATTCACTCTAGCTGCTTCCAACCAATACAAAAATGTTGGTATTTCTACTAGGAAGTTATTATACCTTTAATGTAATTTTCATGCCACTTTAAAGATATTTCATTATAAGCGAGTTGGTAGTGAAATAATGGCAAATTTAAAGTTTCTTTACAATGGCAGTCTCCTTCAGAAGTTATACCACCTCCAAAGTTGTCAGCAGCTTCAAAAATGCAGCAGATTAATAGTCCAAGGACACTTTCTCACAGCTGTTTAAAGCAATACTCATGGGGTTGCCAAAATTTAAACTGAACCTGTTTGTGGAAGAAAATCTGGCCTCAAACTAACTCTAGTAAGCAAAACAGGAGGGGAAAAAAATAATTGGGAGTTATGAGGGAGACTTTTCAGCTGGATAAACTCCCTAAGCTGTCTCTGTATGGAATCCTGACTGTCCATGTTGGTAGAGGGAACACCCAACTGAGGAGATGAGGAGAGGGCAGGATATCAACACACATTGCCTCAGAAATATGTGGGAATCTCTAGTTCTTGAGAATAAGGACCAGGAGAACTTAAACACGGCAGGTTTTTGTTCATGGCTTCTCTCCTGGGAGCACCAAAGGGGAAGAACCCCTTCCAATCCAAAAGGGTAGATTAGCTGTGCACCTTTTAGTTCTCTGTCAGTTATGACTGCAAATGGTTTTCTTCCCTGACCACAAGACCTATGATCCAGTCTGTGCATAAATTAGATACAAAGAGAATTAAAACACACATTAAGGCAACCCTTAATCTGACATTTCCTCAATCGAAAGTGTTTCAATTTGTGACGTAAATAACAGTATTTTTACAATGTGGTACAAAATCTATAAAGAAAAAAAAGATCCTTAGGCATAGTCCTTGAGTTTTTCAGATTTATCTAGTATATAGGAACAAGGGGCTAACCTAAATGTGGTTTGTTTATATTGTCTTTATCAGGCAAGCAGGATAATCATAAGCAATCTCATAATTTGGTGGAAACTGAATTTGAAGTTTTTCTTTTTTTTTTTGTTTGTTTTGTTGGGATTTTTTTGTGGTAACACTTATGCATTGCCAATTAACTGTATCACAGAGCAGACTGGATATAATTTCACTTATATTGTATCACTTTTTTTTGGTCAGTCAAATGGCCTTTGTCAAAGTAGTTATTTAAAAATTATGGTGAACTATTACAATGTGCCCTAACATAAGGAATGTCTGTGTGTGTGGTTATGCTTTCCAGCTCATTTCCATGAATAATATTCAAAGGTAGTCTGGTCTATTCTCAGCCCAGCACCAAATCATCAAGTTATCACAAAATTTAGTACATCGTACCTGCCTTCTGTTGTCCCACAAACATTAGTATTGGAGAGGAGAAGTGGTGGAAAGAAAGAAAAGATTAGGCCTGACCCAATTTCACCATTTCGATAGATACAGTGAGTAAACTCACTAACTGCAAAAGCGAAAAGAAACAAAATTCATAGGGCTTTGCAT
Source organism: Corvus kubaryi (assembly GCF_017639235.1). Classification (NCBI taxonomy): domain Eukaryota; kingdom Metazoa; phylum Chordata; class Aves; order Passeriformes; family Corvidae; genus Corvus; species Corvus kubaryi. The sequence goes on from NW_024582057.1 coordinate 7,715,730, forward strand.
TCTGTGCAATTCATAGTTGTTTCTCCTATTTGGGTCATGTTTCCCTACATGTTTTCCACATTGCAAGGAATGATAATTAAAGAGGTAAGATGCTTGTTTTCTTCCCAAAGGATGCAGTACACACTCATGTACATACACACAGTGAGCATAAAATATACAGCATGTCCCAAAGAAATCATATAGAATCTAGATACAAAATACACAATCTCAAGAGTCATATCATAAAATAACATTCAGAGATTGCCACAAAGAACTACCTATATAGATACATAAGCCTGGCAGTGATGCTCATTTTTGAAGTTAAAATACATTTTCCTTGATGTATCATTTGCCAGTCTAATGTCTTTGAAAAATGAGGTATCTTAAATCTATGATAAGTATAGGTCTTGAAAACAGCATTTCATCCCTACCAATATTTTTCAGTAAGACATTAATTATATTACAAATATATCTTGTTATGTTAACTTAACTTGTAGACATAATTTAGGCAACAACTTTACTGTCAGAAAGCACTGAAGTAATTCAGAGACCTTTATCATAATAAAAAAACCCAAAATCAGCATTTAAACCAGAAAAACCTAGAATTCAGGAAATCAAATTAAAGATTTTCTGATAAAGATTTTAGATGCTCAAGTCAAGCATCCAAAAGAGTCCAGGCAAGCTCAAAAGTTACATATTGAACTTGAATTCTACTGTACAGCTGCCACAAAACAAAACTGGAATAAAACTTTAAACCAGAGAAGTGTTCAAGAACAAACTTTGAAAAACGGTATCTGTGTCATTTGGAAGGAAGTAAGATTTTATACAGAGCCTTCACTTTTTTCCCCCTAGATCATAACAACCTTCATTTCACATGCAACTCCATCATTTGCCCAGTTACTCCTGTGCAATAGTGCTTCTGGAGTTTAACAAAACAGAATGTAGCAGATAGTGACAAGTGAAAAAAATCTACATCTGAACTGTTAAAACGAATGTAGAAATTGCACAAAATAAACAAAAACTGCAGAAAAAGGGGATTCTGACATACTCACCTCTACATTCATCAAAAAGAAAGACCTACTTAGTCTTTTTTACACTGTTTATGAACTAAATTGAAGACTAAACTCAATAGCTGTGACATGGTTAAAAATAGCTGTATGGCTTTAGCACAGCAACTCATACTGCTCCACAGGAAGAATTATTCTCCTGGTCAAAATATTTGCCTTTTCAATGAGCTGAACTTTCAGGTCATCTGTTAACAATGTAGATTCTTTCCTGTCTAGAAGAACTTTATTGTCTCTCCTTTAACAAATAGCAGGGTATTGTTCCCAGCTGGTTGCTAATTTATACAATTAGCGTGCAAAAATGTTTCTAAATGCTGTATGGAAGATATATGTGTTGCTCAGATGATCACATATTTTGATTTAATAAATCTCATATTTAGTTCCTCTGTATGTGTAAAATAAAATTTAAACTCACATTTATTATATCCTCTCATAACATCCCCAACCTTCCCTTTCCCCCTCTGTTTTCAGCCTTCCCATCAAAAACACGGGCACACATTACAACAGAGCACATGGTGCCTTTGATGCTGAAAACACTTTTCAGATCAGATTTTGTAGATGACCTGTGTAAGTAATGACCACTTAGTCAGCCTTCCTGCATAACAGATAATTTCACTCCAAAATTCCTGCATCAGGCCATCATATTGTGCTAGAACTAAAGGCATCTTTTTGGAAAAATTCACAGCTTTTTTTTTTTCTGACATATACAGAACATCCTTAAAGAAGTTGTTCTGATAGATAACTGACTTCAATTTTAAATTCATTATATTTCTAGAAGAAATACACCTGAGTTCAGCTTTGAGCTCCTGCATTTTGTCATCCAAAGCCTACTGTACCTAAAAGACTACTTCGTCTGAAATCTTTGCCCGATATAAGTACTTACAGGCCATCAGTCACCTTTGCTAAATACTACACAGACTGAGCTTCTCCAGGCTCCTGCTGTACACCAGGGCTTGTTGACTTATTTGTTTTTAAGGTTTGTAATTGTCCTGGATGTATTTTTCTGAATCTGTGTAAGGTCATCTATGTTTTGGGGTTTTTTTCACTTTAAGCTCAAATAAGATGCCATTTTCTAACATCTCATTAGAAGCTACACAGCAAGGTAACAGCACCCCTAACTCCACCTGAGATCCCCAATACCCAAACTGAGAGACTGCAATGTGCATTTTAGCTACTGTATTTTATCACCAAACTAGTCCTTTCCAAAGCACAACTTTCCATTCTGCATGTATGATCCTACTGCCTAGACAGGTATCTTCAGCTATAGTAACGGATGTTCAAATGATCCCCATTAACTAAGTACAGACCATCCCTCACACTTACCAATCCATCCATTTTTGCACATATGCATTTTACCAGAGATTGCACTCTATTTTCCTCCAGATCATTATCCAAATCCTCAAAGCAATGGGCTGTGAAAATCTTCTATAAAATCCAACATGAATGTCCTTAATCTATTACTGCTTTATGATCTGTCATTCAACCAGTTTGAAATGCATTTGATATGGACCACATTGACTTAGCAAGGAGATAGTTTCAGAAAACAGAATACCATGCAGTACTGTATCAGGTGCTTTACAGACACTTACTGTACCTACATGAGTATCTTTGTCAATGAGAGCTTTCAGTCTCAGAATAAAGAAGTAAGTGCAGATCAGTTCCAATTGTCATGAACACCTGGGCAAGCAGTGACTCTGCTTTCTTTAATTTTCTGCTAAGCAGTTCTCATTTCAAGCTTTTACAGTTCTTTTTGCAATCAACATCAACCTGTCCAGTCTAGTATTTATGTTACATCCTGGCCTATCCTATCTAATTTACACTTCTAAACAATTAACACAAAACAAAATACAAAGCACAATACCTTAGATATCTTCAGTTGGTTGGGGTTTCTGTTTGTTTGTTTTAAATCCTGTCTCCTGTAGACTAAATAACAAATTTGTTTCCTTCTATCAGAATAAAGAAATATTTATTTGTAAGTCACTGTAAATTGTGAACAAAACATCCAGATTTTGGCCAGAGAACAACCACAGTCTGACTCACAGCATGTTTTTAAAGAATCATAGAATAATATTTTTTTCAGTATTTCTGTCTCTTCTCAACTATTCATGTTCCTATTTAGTAGATGCATGTTGTTACTGGCATTTTTTTGCTCTCAATAGATAAGAGAATTTTCATATTGTTCTTAACCCCATGGATAAAAGGTTTATGATTAATGTCTATATAATCTACTATGACTGGTCTTTTTGTTGTGACAGCTAATAGCCACCTCTGTGCATGGTATTTTCTCTTAACCTTCATACACTTGAATATTCACCTCTGCCTTATTATACTATGACAGTTTCATACCTATCCCTAATGACTTTTCATTGTAGGAATTACAAAACACCTGAGTAACTTTTATTTGAAAGTAATATAACTTTGAGACAAAACTGCATTCTTTATATTTTCAATAAAAACTGTCTTACATTATTTTTAGGAAACCATCCTTTCAGAAATAGTGATTATGTATTATTCGCAAAGCCAGTATTGGTAGAACATTGAAACAAGCAATGATAACCATTAGTGCTGATTGTTTTCATGGAAGTGATCTTATATATCATTTCACTTTTGTCAGAAGAGTAAAACTGAAGAGAACAGAATTGCTTTTTCTCAGAAAAATATGACTAATTACTACACATATTAGCAATTCCAAGAAAATGTTAATAATCATCAGCTAATATAATCACTCTGAAATAACAGTGCATGGTTTCTTTGCATGTAGACATTTAGAGAAAGATTACTCTGTCACATAAATCTAAGGAAAATGTGCCTTACTTCTAAAAAAAGAAAATGTAGACCTTACACAACTTTCTGAGGCAACTTTCTATCCTTAAGTGTGTATTTTATTTATTTATCTTGTGAAAAATCAAAACCAGAATGTTTTATTCCTTGTCTTCTGTGTGTAATGAACTCATGTCTAGGCCGAGTTGCCTGTTAAAACAATGTCGGAACTGAGGAAGAGTGGAAGGGGCAATAATAATGGACAATTTTATAATTTGATTCTGCTCTTACTAAAGTGTGGCACTCAAAAATTGGCACAGTGTAAGTGTATTTGACTTAGTAATTTTCACATAAGTAGTCCAAAGTGTTCGTTGATTGTTTTTGGGTTTGTTTTAAATACTTTGTTGGCAAGTAAATAAATTTTAATAGTTTAATAGACTGAGTTTCTAGACAATGATCAACAGGGGATTTTTTTGCTGACTGTAATCTTGTTTTCTACTTTTAAATTATTTATTTAATAATTTGTTGGTTTGGGTTTTTTTAACTAAATGAAGGACCAATGTCAATGGCGGGAAATATCATTAAATTGTACTGGTTTAGAAGCTAAGTATAGCTTTAAAACTTATTGCTACATGCACCTGTTAAAACAATGAGTCATCTGAAAGTACATTAAGGCAATTTTAATTTTTGTGTGCTACACCCCTGGATAACCAATATTTTAAGCTATTTTATGTTTTCAAACTGCATACAAATGCAGATTTGTAATAAGTATATTAAATATTTTAAATAAAATTGTCTTTAAAATGCTGAATACATAGTCTAGTATTTTATAATATTTACCATACAGAAACAATAAATTTCTTAATTACTAGCCATACCTAAATAATTGACAGAATATTTTTACTTAATATAAGCAAAATAAGGGGCTTACACACACAAAGAACTGAGAACATTGGATTTGGGGCACTTAAAGCACTCAGCTGCTTTCTAAAGTCTCACTCAATTACTATCTCTATGTTCCCAAACACTTCCATAACACAGCACTAGCCTTATAGTCTTTAGTATTAATAGATATTTTTCTTTCCTAACCATTTTTTATTTATATATTGGACTTAGAGAGCAACACAGTTTACTTTCCTTATCAGTTTTCCCACCTTCACATAAACACACTCAAAACGAAAATAATTTGCTCCTGCTCATGAAACTGAAACCAAAAGTAATTAAAGCCTAAGTTTTTCAACCCAAAAGATATTGACAGCACTTACACTCTGAACTTTAATTCCATTGGAGAGGCTATAAATAATCTTTATGAATATCAACATTTTAAATGAAATGCAGCTTAAAGCAAGCTCAGCTACAAGGAGACATCCTGCCTCATCCCACTCCCTGCCCACTGCCCTCTCAGTGAATTACCAGAAAACTTAGAAATAAATGATACTTTTTAACTATGCTTGTATGTCACCTGCATCTTCAAACTGGGTTTGCACAACAGCCTCAGAGAATGTAACAGTATAGTCAAGGTGGAGAAGGAAAACACAACCTTACTCTGCGGCACCATTTTCATCACTTGCATGGCACACTAAAGGCAATAATTTTCAGCAAGCTTTGCAACTGCTATGGTGAAAGTAAAATTCAGGGAATTGTAAAAGTTTTGCAACACTGAGAAGAAACTGGAATCCCAAATTCTTGCAAGCACGCGTTTGCCATTGTCACAAGAAAAGGAAGTGTGACCAGCCACTAAAACATCCAGCACAGCGTCTTCTGCTCTGACTGTGCTCGCCCACCAGCCACGGCAGCCCCCTTCCCCCAGGAGCGCTGCATGGGCTGCGTGACCTCAAGGTGGAGTCTGGGGACACAGGCTCTGAGTCAGCTCAAGCCAAGGGCAAGAAGCTGCGCATTGCACTGCAAGTCTGTCCAGCGAGTTGATCCAGCTGAAAATTAAGCTTGCAGTTTGACAGATTGTCTCTGGTTTTTTTTTAAACAGAGCCAAGTCATTGCTGCAACCATCCCTCCACATCTAACCCATTTTCTCCTCTCTCTCTTCAAACATGCCATATATTCCAGTTTCTGCCCTTGAAGTGGCACCTCTTGGATTTCAACCTTGACCAGTCAATAAACTGCTAGAAAACTATTTCTATAAAAGCAGTGGGCAACCTTCAGCTAGGCAAGCTTCCTTAATGAGCATTCACCTCACCTAGCGACAGAAATCGGCGTGGGTGCAAAGGAAGAAGGAAGAATGAGTGGTTTCCTGGAGAAGACAGTGGTGGAAAGCAAGGCTTGTGGCACTTAAATTTGTTTAAGCTGTAGAGAAGAGAGCCCTAGTACTCACAGTTGAAAGTGGACAAGGAATAGACAGTTTCCTACATGATAAATATCATGCCCTTCCAAGAAACATTAAGGGAAAAACCAACACAAACACTGTCAGGACACACAAAGTTTTCCCCCTGGTCTCAAGGCTTGCTCATTGAGGCTGGTTTTTTGTGGTCATAACTCAGAGGCTCAACAGCTCCAATAACCTTCCACACCTGCTTTGTCATCCTGGCAAATACATGTATGGCCACGCACAGAAACAGGCTGAGGAACTGCTTCAACCAAACATTTCTGAACCAGAGTTTTTTGTTTGGTTGTTTTTAATTATGCCAGATCGATTTTCCAAACCTCTTAAAACATGGCCAAGCTACTGTTGTGGCTCAAACAGAAGGAACAGCTGAGTGACTACTGAAGTCAATCATAAAGCATAGACACCCAAACATCTTCCGAGATTTAATGTAAAAGGAAGTAAAATTAAAAATTAAAATTAAAACCCAATTATTTTAAAACATAACTCGATCAGTTATTGTCACTCAGATAACAAACCTTAGCTTACCCCATAGTAGCTCAGTGCTGTGCCTAAACCCTTTATGCTTCAACAGTACAATCCCTTAGCAACATTCACCTACTAACACAGTTTACAGCCCCTAGGGAAGGCCTGTAATGAATGAAAAGTTGGGTATTATCCTGCATTAGGATCAGAAGACTGTAGAAAAAGGAAACAAAATCTTACTGCTTAGGAGGCCATATCTAAGTATATTTAACTTAACTGACTAAATTAACCCAATTAGCCTTTCTATATTTTTTTGCAGAGGAAGGGGATGAAGTCTATGACCTTTTAGAGAAATGTCACTTACATGGTCTAAAGGGTCTTCTGGCCTAAAGTCCTCACTGACTGCAGAGGATATCAAAGATAACACTGCATGCAAGTTGAATACCTCTCTGCAGCTAGCCCCACAAAAACCAAACCAAACACCAACATAAAAGGGGACAGGTCTGTCTGTAGCATGTACTTGCAGCATAGCTTCTCTTTATCAGACCAAATTAGCCAGCTCTACTTTATTCTAAGATGTTCTGACAATATTTACGTGGGGGGAAAAAAGAAAAAAAAGAAAAAGGCTTTATTCTGCTTGTGCTTTGGCTCAGGGACTCAAACTTTGTCAGGGAGATGAGCAAATGATTAGCAATCATCTCTGAAATACCCAGTCTGAGTGATATGCTCAATGCTAGACTGTGACAGAGAAAAGAGAGAACTACATTTTTTGAGACAGCACTCAGGTGTCGTAATGATGAGAGCCTCCATTTGTACTCAACAACGCCTGCCTACCCATCTTTCTACAAAAGATAAAGCAGTTTTAATGCATAGGCCTTTCACTATATAACCAAGTTCCATTCTTGCAGAAAAATAAAAAACATCCTTATTTTACAATCAATAGACAACTAATTCCGCACTGAAAGTGTCCTTTTCTGAACAAGTTGGATGGAAAAAGAATTTTCTGGTGATTTGACTGAAAATGAGAGAGGCAAGTATTGAGAAGACATTGGGAAGGCAGAACTCAAATATTGGACAAAAAGGACAAATGAATAGAAAGGGAGCATTCATTTAGTGAAAAGCACAAGATAAAATTCCACTGGTTCTACAGTCAAGCAAAAACTTCTTCTTCCCCTTCTCATAATTTACTGTCTCAGTATACTTTAAGTCTTTATTTAGCATATAGAGATATAAAATCCCTTTCTCCAAATTAATCACTTTTAGTCACACACTTTTAGTTCAAGCTTCACAAATATAAACAAGTGCACATAAGAAAAAATAAAGAGCAAAATAAAGCATTATTTTACTAATAGGAATAATAAACCCATATATAGAGATATATAGGCTAGAATGATGACTCTCATTAATTCCCATTAGTTTTGCTTGACAGTAAAAATGCCATATAAAGAAATTACTTTGTGTGCATGCAAGGAATCTCTTTTGTTACATTTCTTAGCTTTGATTATACATACATTTTTATATATATATATACATATATAGAGGTTCAGGTGTAAAGGATTGAATTTTTCAGAAAATAGCTTTAAAACTAGTTTGTAATTACTTGAGTAAGGACCTTAGTGTTGGGTAATTCAATTAATACTGAATATATTCAAATAACACCAATAAAGAACTTCACGTTTTACAGACCAATACCAGCATTATGTTTTAGTAAGATCTTCACTTGTACTGAAAAAATATATCTCACATTCTTTAAGTATAACTTAACTGATAGCTGTCCATCATTGCTTTCTTTTCATACGTAACCAAAGGTATGAAGAACAGAGCATAGCAAGTGATTTTATTTGGATAAATGTAGGAAAATAATATGAGTATAGATATAAATGAATAACAGTAAAGTTTCATCTGTCACTATGAGTGGCTCAAAACCTAACATTCATGGGGACAGAAACCATACCACATCCCAGGGCTCATTCTATCTCCCCAATAAATCCATGTTTTGTGGCATGCATAGATAACCCCCAAAACACCATCTTATTCAATACACTTGTTCTGCATCACACCAGTTTCAGAGCAAAACTGAACTTAAAATCTAAATCGATCCTTGTAAAGAACTGGTTTTAAAGATAAGGTGTTTTAATGATTTTCCTCAATAAGCATTTAAAATAAAAATCCAATAAAAGACAGGCAACCATGTTATTGAATCTTTATTGATACGAAAGTAGAGAAGCATGGTACAGTTTGCATACAACTGTGACATGTATCCTGCTGATGGAAAAATGAACGAGATCCCATCTTTGTATGGTTTTAAAGTTTTGTTAAGTAGTAATCCTTTATATCCACTTGGTTTCTGTAGTCATGGACATAAGCTGTCAAATCAACAACGGCTTGATGCAGCAGCTTCCATGTTTTAACAGTCCTACAATGTTACATGTCAAGGAAGCATCCTTAAAAACAGTGATTTCCATCTTCTCATTCAGAAGTTAATATTTTATTCTTGGGAGGTTTAAATAAATAAGCACAAACCTCAAGAGAGTTGATTAGTACAATGTGGGAGAGAGAAAAAACAAATCAATTAAGGAGCTGCCCTGATAGAAGAGAGATGCCTCTAACACAAGTGAAACAGAACCTGAAACACTGATGGATCTTTTGAAACAGGAAGCTAACTTATTTGCCTTCAGCATCTGGAAAAAAATTCTTTGTTGTTATCGATCATCATTCCTTGATGACCAGGGTAAAAATATAGCTCATTCCAATGTTAATTCTCTGGAAGCCAATGCCTTCAAAAGTCATGATGATAAACTTGTCCTAGACTTCCATATTATAGTGTCTTACAAAAGTTTTTTTCAGATTAAAACCAAATAGAGATCAAGTGTTCTTTTTTCTCCCACTCAACAAGAACCTTTTTGTACAATCAAATCAAAACCTGAAGTACACAACACTAAGCACATGAACCAGACGAAGAAAAGAACAAATTTCAAAGCTGGGCTGTAACCTTTTCTACATATATTACAAAAAACCTCATGTGCACCGACAGCTTAAATTCTATCTTTGAAACTTCTGACTTTGCTATATCACAAGTGAAAATTGATTGACTGCTCTAAAACTGCACTCCATTAAATCATCCGTTACACTTGGGAATGCTTGGACATCTAGTTAGTTACTCCTTCAGCTGCAAAGGAGGGTGGCAAGCTGGGGTCGAAGCATCATTTTCAGGAAACAGTAGAAATTGTTTTGCTGGAAATGCTCACTCAACTGACAAGTTGCTTTGAATATACCTATTTCGAATAACTATATTTACAAACTAATTCCACAGAAAAATACACTAAGAACAAAAGCTCAAGATTTGCAGTCTGATGTAAACATCATTGCTTTGTTCTTAGAAAGCACTGCTAAACCCAAGATCAAGTCTGGTCCTTATCTGTGACCTAAACAAGTGAGAAAAAATGTGCTAGGCCTTGAAAACATGAGTGGCCACCTAGGAGTTATGGTATAAATTAACTATATGGCAAAAAGGCTGGAGAGGAGAAAAAAACATGTTTTTTTCCTGTTTTCCGAAAAGTTTTCCATCAATCTTCCTAATTTTATATATTATACTTCAGTACAATCTATTATGATTTATACTTACAAAACAGTAGTAATATCAAATAATGAGATTAATTCCTAGAGCTACTATTACAAGTGCTATTATAATTTATTTTGTGGGCACATTCCTCTCTCCAAATTTTCTAGGCAGAGTGTACTCACACAAAGCTGCCAGCTAGACCTTATTTTGGGATACAGTCCTTAAGCACATCAAGTCTGTACTGAAGGCTCTGTAGGTATCTAGAGCACACTGCTGATGGCTTGAGGTTTTACACAGTTACTGTTTGTTTTACTTGATCACATTCACTAATAATCTCTTCTTGAAAAATCTGAGTTCAAGTTAATACAGAATTCAGCAGCACCAATGTATGTGTGGCCTGCAGCCACAACCCCCTGGCAGATGTGCACAGGTAATGAACGTGGGCTCTGAACATATGGGCAGCTCAGGTCACGCTGCTGGTATTTTATAACCAAGGCTAAAATCTGCCTTGTCCCAACAAAGCCAGCCATGAAAGCTCCCAATGACTATTGCTGTGCCACATTTCCCATCTTTTTTGCTCTACAGTAAGACATTATGGACCTGTGACAGGAATCAGGGTGCTGAACTGGATGGATCTTTTGTGTCAGTACATAGACTCTTACATTCCCACTATTTCTTACAGACACAATCCCAGGTCTGTTGGTTTTCACCCTGTAAGTGGTGTCGCCACTAAAGTAAAATGGAATTGTCACACTGTGCTAGCAAGAGTTATGTTTTATACATACATAGAACTGGAGAAAATCAGGTGCTGAAATCAAAACACAACAAATGACCATGATTTAGCAACTAGCCAAATTATACTCCAGCCAACTCTCACAAATTTACTTTGAATTGTTTTGTACCCTTTATATGTCTAGTTATTGGTAACAAAAATGTTATTGATATCCTGATGATGCTTCACTGAAGAACTGCATTTAATGGAAAGAACTTCATAAATTACAGACTTCTGAATATCCATTGAATACAACATTCAAGACATCATAGTCTTGAAGGTATTTTGGAGTTGATATACATCCATTTCAACACACTTAAGAATGTACCTCAATGGTTCCCCTACATACCTATTTACAAAATGTACATCTAACTTTTTTCTGTGATAAATACATCACAATATACTTCCCACAGCTTGCTTTAAACTGTGGCATCTCCAAAGTAAAGCCAAATTTTTTTCTTATTCCCTAAACCAAGCAAATTTTCATAATTCAGTATTTTACAGGAAGTGGAGATGCTTAGAGAAGTATTTAAATGTCTCTGCAAAATGAAAATCACAAAGTCGCTTAAACAAAAAACCAAACCAAACAAAAAAGAAAAAAAAAAAAAGAAAGAAAAGAAAATTTAAAAAAATATGTATCTCCTTCCTTCCCTTTCAATCCAGGATTTAAAAAAAAACCCTGAGTTTTGATTTTTTATGTGCTACTATGACAATCAGCAAAGAATAAGCATTAACACTTAATTTCCTTAAAAGGCGTATACTTTCAGAAACTGTGGGGGCAGAAGAGTTAGAGAGGCACAACTACAAATGTGATTAGGCCACTTGAAATACATACCTTATCTTTCCCCACAAAAGAAATGAAACAAACCCTCAGACTTAACATGGCCAAGAAGAAAGATTTGATCAGAGCTTTACTAATTTATTGTATGTACTGTGATTATAAAATGTGAAGCCTCACTGAAGAATCACAACAAAACTGAGTTACAGTAGTTTCATTATTCAATACTAATTTATATTATTCAACTAATTTACAGTTAAAAGATACTTAGAAAATAGTTTCTTTATTTTGCAATTAATGCTACCAAAGTGACTTTAAAGTAATTTAAAAATGTAAAGCTATGATTAAAAAATGTTTTTTAATCCATATCCATTCTATGTATTCATACATATTAATAGATGCCTTGAAAAATATCTGCCACAGGTCGCCATTAAGGGACACATGTAAATCTTCTGAGGATGTTTATGAAAACAGTAAATATTTTTGCCTTTATAGTGCACTGAGCCGGTAACATGCCAGTTTTCTTTTCCTCTAAGTAATACAGAGAGAAGTTCAAAGAAATAATTTCAAAGAGCACAAAATTCTTGTGTGTAAATATTAAAAGCTCGTCAGAAATTAGAAATATAAAAGCTCTTCTTAGAGAGATACTACAGTTCTGGAAAATACAATTGATAATATAAAATACCAAACTTTTAAGATATTTTCTGAAGTAATAACATACCGTTAGAGAAACCACATGGTATGTTTAATATGTGACTTATAAGTATTTTATTCTAAGATTAAAAAATAATCAACTCTGTATTTATTGACCCATAATATCTATCGCATGGCATCCAGCCATTCAAAACCTCAAAGGCACAGATGAGAACCAGGAGAGACTTGTGCATGCCTTTTTATCCTGCAAATACAGTTTGTGGAGCTAATACTTCCAACAGATAAACAAAAACAATTCACTGCCCAGTAACAGCAGATTTGGAATTTATTACAGAAGAATAAGAGTGGCATTATAGGGCTGCTTATCTGTTATATCCAACAGATCTGCACATCCAGTTATCACATATTCTGGTTGAATAAGATGAAAGCAAAACTGTTAGTAACTTGGTTTTTTCTACTGCTTTGGCACAGATCAGAAATGCTGCGGCAGTCAGGAAGAAATGGAGCTGCACCTACTGAGAGGTCTAAAAGGGACACAGCATCACTGATGCTGTTCCAGCTACGCCAACCTTCCTGAAGAACAAGGGGCTGTGGCATGTCTCATTAAGTTCTTTGTGTCCGATAATTTATCCTCATTCAAGAGGTACTGAACATCAGCATAGTGGAAGCAACCTTCTGTGATAGTACAGTCTTGCAAGTTGGAAGTAATTGTTCTGTAACTCTAAATGTGACTGGCACCACAGCAGTAAACCTCTGATTGACCAAAAACTCAAGAAATTAAATCGCAGTGAAAGACAGACTGTGAAGGTCAAGAATTATCAGAGCCTCACTTGCTTTATGGATAAGGCATCTCTCCCCCTTTCCCACTTTCTCTTCCTTCCATCTCTTTTTGCTGTGATGGACATAAGCAACTCAAAATAAGTTATACAGAAAAAATAAAAACTATTTTTTTACTATATTGATTTTGTATGTGTACATACAAAAGAGTTTTAGCATAAAACCTGCTAAGACTTCTCCTTCTCTGCAAACCATTTGCGTTGCACATGGGACACAGACAGAGGCTCATTGCTTTGCTTGCATGTGTTTGAGCTCACCCTGGGAGCAGCCCCCAGCCTTGCCAAGCCAGAGGCACTGCAGAGGGCAGGGCACACTGGAGTAAACCACAGGGCCAGCTCAGGCACTTCCCCTGCAGCAGCACCAGAAGACGGGGCACTAGTCCTCAATTTTGTCCAGAGTTCTGGGGCTAACTCAAGCTGGTGAAAAGCAGCTTGGCAAGGGTCATGGAAAAGTCAAGTTTCTTGCACTAAATGTGATGGCTCCATTCCTGCAGTGCTCTTGTATTCGTGCTCTGGTTTAGAGAAGCAAAAGTCACCCATGGAAGATGAACAGCTAATCCTCAACTCTATTTTAAGTCAGATGTGTAGTTCCTAAGGGGTGGAAACAACACAAACACATCTGATGTAAATTCCTAGTCTTAGTTGGGTAGGGTCAGTCAAGTAAATCTGTCTTCTACCTCTCCTGAAACAAGCAGTAACATTTCCACCAGTTGTCAAAATAAAATCATAAAAAGTCAGGCATTACACCTCAATGACTATAAGACCCTTCTTATGAACAAGATCTTTAACCAAGGTCTTGGGATTCAGCACATCAGAAACAAGCAGCAGAAGACAGATCCCAAGACAATCTGGACTTCCTGCAAGACAGGTTGAATGAAAACAACTCATTTCAATGAGGAAAAAATTGGCTATTGCCTGAACAGCCAATTCTAATTTGTTGTTAATAATAATTTTTCATCAAATAGCCATAAGAAATTACAACAAACTCCAAGCTGCACACTGCAGGTAATGGATTTACCCTTTCAGTTAACTTAAGCAAAACAAATGTTTAAACTTTCCAGTAGATGGACACAAAACATGATGAAGATTCAATCACTGCAGTGTTACCAGGGCTGTGAGAGAAACTTTAAGTGGGTAACTCCTATGCAGTATCAAATTTTCGACAAAATGACAGCATTCCTCCATCAGTTTTGTACACTCTGTCATTTAAATACTAGCACAGTAGATGAAGAACTTCCCACAGGACCACTTTTTCTGAATTGTGGCCACTACTGTATATACAACGTTTAAATTTTCTTGGAATACATGTCTTTGGGCTTACTTTTTAGGTGATTAAACCTGACACATAGCTTAATGCAAGGCCATAGAACTTCAGCCAGTTGCTCCTGAAATTTGTTTCAGTTTGTAATTTCACCATATCTGTATAATTTAATGTCAAAGGCTTTAGTACTAAAAATAAAACCAAAAGTACTGAATCATCATTGGAAGTGGAGTATCACCTTGAGAGTACTAGACTAGACACCAGTATGAAAAAACACATGCTTTTTGCAAGGCACTGGAAGAATTAAAAAAAAAAAAAAGGTATTTTCCATTCTATAAAACATACAAAAGTGTATAATTTTGAAGTACAGGACTTTTAATACGTTAAACTACAATATTTTAATGGAAATTGGTTAAGACACCTTACAACACTAGGTTTAGGAGCAACATCAAGTTGAAAGACATAGTGAAGAAAAGGCATCAAGGCATAGGTGCACTAGCAAAGTTCACACAAACGGTTTTGCATACTTATTAGTAAAACCCAGTAAAAATGTTTTGATATGAGTCGCAATCATGGCCCAAGCCTAGCCAGAGTTACACAAACGGATCCAGTGGGCCATGCACACTATCAGTGGTACCAGTAGTTCCCTGAGGAGAGACAGAAACACTCAGTAGCGTTTGACTAGATACAATGTCCGACAGCAGAGAACTTCAATACATTTCCACCTCACCTAATACAAAACCAAGTTATTAAATGTTATGGGAAAGACTCTTCCACACTCAGCACAGATTAGAAGCTGTCTACTGACCGCCACTTGGTACATCTGACCTGCTGGCTAGCACACAGTTGTCCCAGGGAGCACTTGTATGGAAACATTTCCACATGTCATCAAACAAACTTGTCATGCCAACCACAACTCAGGATGACTTCAATCCCAAACATCACTGCAAGAGTTTGCCAAAGGAGGTCAAGGGATTTGACTGCAGAGAGAGCAAACACAGTCTGCTTCTGAAAGAACCTTGGAAATAAGGTGGATACCCTCCTTCTAATTACTTTGAAGATGATGAGAACAAGTAACAATGTTTCAATTGGCGGGAAACAGGTCAGTAAACCAAAGGAAAGCTGTCACACTGAAAAAGAAGGTACCCTTACCGTTTGCCCCAAGGCTGTATAAAGGATTTTTCAAAAACCACACTAACAAATCGCAGCAGGCACATACAAAGAGAGGTGTCATAAGATGTCAACACCTATTGAAACAAACTTGGGGGAAAAAAACCCACGATGGCACCTTTTCCTATGTTTTTCTTTACCTGTCTTGTTCACCAGTTTCTCTACGTCTGTCCACTGCACTAACAAACATGCTGTCCCTTGAAGAATCAAACTTGCAAAGAGAAAAACTATGTTATTTGCCTCATCCACAGAGGCTGGCAACATTACTGATCATTTCATTTTCCATCTAGAAAAAAAGAGTCTCTTCAATGTTTTTCAATAAAAGTTTCTACCCCAGTTAAAAAAAAAAAAAAAAAGACAAAAAAAGAGCAGGTAGTCATCGCCACAACCTCTAAAATGCATGGGAACAAATGACATTGAGGATACACAGCCAGTCCAACAGCCACACTGCCAGTCCATTAGTACATTTCAGGGTCTTGATCTTTGAACTCCAAATCACTGGCCTACAGAGATCAGCTCCTTCTCTTCAGGGATGACATCCAGAATAAAAATAATCCCACAGACAAGTGAATTCATTAAGTCTTTTTTTTTTTTTTTTTTAAGAAAAATGAACTTACCTTCATTTTTTTGTAAAATGATTTTTCATTTGTATTTTGGAAGAACCATGACACATATCAGCAGAAATAGTTGGCATTCATACTTAGGCAAACAATTGCAAATAGATTACACAACTATTTTTTGATCAAGACACCAGATCAAGACCCAGAAGGAAAATGGAAGTATAAGAAATGCATTTCAAACACCAGATTCAAAGAATATTGTATTGCATGAGTTATAAAGAAGACAACGATGAAACAGAAGTAAATCCACAGTCAATAACATGGGCAGCTCACATAACAGTTTAAATTACTTAACACTTAACATTTCAGGTCAACTTGCAGCTATGTCCTTCCCAAATTAGTGCTCGCTATATTTAAATTATTTATGATTTTAGGATTTTTCAGACATGGCTAGAAAATTCATTATAAGACAAAACACGTCAAAAATGAGTAACAATTTAGAAAAGAGCTTAACCACATGTGAGTCTAAAAGCATTAACAATTTTGGCATCTTAACTAAACTTTGCATTTGTACGATTAAAGTATATGTCTGATTTTCAAAATTTAGAAGTATCTCTTCAGGTGTTTTTCGAAAGCGGCTCTTGCACAATGGTCATCATGTGCCACCTTCCTATAGGACGACTGCGCCCGACAGACTACTGAGCCAACGAGTCAACATTTTGAACACAATTTAAGACAGCCAAGAAGAGTCATGCACGATGGTCATTCTTAGCCTCAGTCCAATGGCCAGCAAACAGAATTTTCCTGGTCATTTCTTTGCACCCATCAAAACTGATATCTCATTGTCCATCTTTGATAAACACAGCAATACACGAAGAGCAAGTATTGGCCACAGCACAGTCTACAGGCCCAACTCCACAAACCCAACAGAACTTTTTCCAAAGCCAAAGCAAGTTTTTGGCAATCCCTTGAGACGCAGAGTGGTTCCTAAATTTCTCTCCTACTTCCAGGGATGATCCCTTCAAGATTGACTTAAGCCACATTATGAGGATGGGGAAACTTGCCAAAGCAATTAACCGTGATTTATCTGTCTTGGGAATACAGGCCTTCGGTCTTCTTTCTGGTCTATCAGTTCAGCACCTCTGCTTGACAGTCAACTTGCTTAAAATACAAGCCCACCTGGGGCACCTTCCACTGACTTCTACAGGATCTGTTCACCCGTGGCATCACAGACATAACTCCATTAATGAGAGATACACGTGCAGTAAGACATCTTCTGTCAAGTCTCCTGAAGGCTATCTGCCTCCCTTTAACCCTAAGAGTTCCAGCCTCTGGATATATTTTTTTTATATAGATCACTGCCTCGATGCATATTAACTATGAGATAAGAGCATTTTTGGTATTGGGAGGCCACTTCTCTACCCAAAAGGCAAGAACAGCTCCAAAACAACAACGGCTTTTCACTCCCAGGGATGACTTCTTGTAAAAATAAAAATAAGGAAGTTCAATCCAAGAGAACCATGATGCTTTTCAGTAAAGGGCAAGGATGTGAAATTGTCACACATAAGATAGGAAATTCAAAGTTCGGCTGTCACCTTGTTCCTTCTTCACCCCAAGACCTCTCTCTCCCGTCAGCACACGCTTTGACCACCTCCCGAGTGACGAGTGAAGGATGGCGTGTCAGAGCCTTAACTTTCAATCTTTTTGGCTTCCCTCGCAACCTCAACCCTATCGCTGGAGCACGAAGAGCCGAGGAGTTTAAATTTTAATATTTTGCATCGTCGCAGCTTGCTGCACTGCCAAGGCACACGATGGTGGCACGGGACTTTGGCATGGACACAAATCCAAGAGGAAAGCCCCTCTGCCCTCCCCCCTCTCCCCCGCCCGGCCCGGACAGAGGCAATAACTCGGCTTTGCTCACATTTTTGCACAGCGCCGGGCTCGGACTTCGGCGTGCTCGCTGCCGGGGCTGTCAGCGCTGCTCGCCCCATCCAGCACCCCCCTTCTCCTCCTGGAGTCAAAGTATTGTGTGAACGTGGGGAAAGGACTGGGGGGGGAGCGCAGGCCACGGTAACACTTTGCCGTCTCCTCCGATCAGTCACATTTCCGTCCTCCTCCAGCAAAACTGGGGAGGGAGGGGGGGGCGGGGGGCCAGGCTGGGCACACACGCAGGCGCTGGGCCCAGCGGGAAGGGGCAGCAGCCGCAGCAAGTGTGGGTGACAAGCCCGGCGGCTCTCCCGGGGAGCAACAAAAACGCTCTCGGGTGCGGTGGGGTGGGGTGGGGTGGCCAGCGGGGCCGGGGGCAGGGCCGGCGGGGCTCGGGGGCTCTTACCTCGTAGAGTTCCTCGGAAGCCATGCTGGGGGAGCCTCACAAGGTGGAGTTGGGTGCTGGTTTGGAAATACTTTTGTTTCAGTTGGTGTCCGTTTGGCCTCCTCCTCCTCTTTTCCCTCCTCGTCTTCTTCTTCTTCTTCTTCTTCTTCTTCTTTTTCTTCTTCTCCTCCTCCTCTTCCTCTCCTCCTTCTTCTCTTCCCGTCCTCCTCCTCCTCCTCTTCTTCTTCTTCCTCCTCCTCCCTGCGCGTCTCTCTCCAGCGCAACTAGCAGCTCCGCTCGTTAAATGCCAGTGAGGTGCTCCTGTTCCTGCCCCTGCTGCTGCTGCTGCTGCTGGCGCTGGCGGCGGCGGCGGCGGCGGCGGCGGGGGGGGTGCGCGCACGGCAGCTGCGCAACTCGCTCGCTCTCCCCGCTCGCCCTCGCACACCCCGGCGCGCACGCACCCGCGCGCGCGCCCGAGCGCGCACCCGCGGGAACACGCAGCGCGCGCACCCGCGCCCACAGAACTCACACGCGTGCTCGCCCCCCCGCACCCCTCCGTCCGCCGCCGGCTACACTCGCTCGCTCCCTCCCCAGGAACACTAATCGAGCGCAGAGAGGCAGCGCCACACGCGAACCACCGCTCTCCGCCCCGCCGGCTCCACCAGCCACCCCCCCCGCCCGGCACCATCCTCCTCCTTCTCCTCCTGCTCCTTCTCCTCCTTCTCCTCCTCCCCCCACCCCATCCCGGCTTTGATCTCCCATTGTCTGCTCAGCTGAGCCCGGCGGCGCGCGGGGGGGCGGCGGGGGCGCGCGCCCGGGGCCGCGCCCGGGAAACCGCGGGTGATGGGAGCGGGAGGCGGGGGGGGGGGGGGGGGGGGGGGGGTGCCCGCGGGACGGATGCGGAGTTTGGAGCGGGGCGGTGGTGGGAGGACGCGGGGCCCCGCGCACGTGCGGGGCCCTCGTCACGCCCCCGAGCCGCCCCTCGCCCCCGTCCGCAGCCGCCCCTGCTCGCCCCTCCGCGACCCTCCGAGCTCCGCTCCCCCGCGAGCTCCCCCATCGCCCAGTCCGTCGCCCTACAGTAGTGCCATACATAACGCGTCTGCACGCGCTTCTTCCCCGTCCAAACTTCCTTGGTTGGATGCCTTTGCCGTAAAAGAAACTAAGCAGCCCTCGACGGTGGCTGCCAGCACCGGATACGTCCCTTCTATCTCCCGACTGACCGTGTTTGCCAAGACGGGAAGGCCCCGCCAAGGCCTCCCTGGTATGATGGGCCAACAGAAAGTAGCTGAGCTGTTGACTTGCTTATGAGTCCAGCGTTAGTTACACCCTGCAACCTGTTCTTGTCACGTCGTGTGTCATCTGGGGGTGCCTCACATGAGGTGCTGTGTAGCAAGCCATTAACTTGACAAATGGAAGGCTTAGTTATGCAAAGGAAGATGTAACAAGTTACTTCTTCAAGAGAAAATTCTTCTAGGCATTGTTTCTGATCTCAAAAGGGCTGATGGGTGGGACAAAATCAGTGTCAGGACAGGAATGCTGAACCGTACATTCTGTCATACTGCAGCATTTGTTCCAGCCAGTGTTTCCTATTCCATGCCACACCAGGCAGCCATACTCTGCCACAGAACAGCACAGGTTGAGGCAGAGTTCATCACATTTGTGTAATCAACCAAGCCATTGGGTCAACTCATTTTTGATCAAAGTTTGTTTTTTTTTTTTCAAAGTCTTTCAAAGGTGTTTCTAAAAAACCAAGAAATTCCTCAGTGTTCTCCATTGATAGAGAAGTTTTGGACCACTGTCCAGCAGATACTCATTCAGGAAATGATCCATTTGTTGGCTTTGGATCATTTATGTACAAAGAACTGGAGATTCTTTTCTCAAACTTGATTAATCTGCCCATTCTTTATGACAAGTATGTCGATGTCTCCCAGGTCAAGATCCTTCATCTGGATAACTGAAATTCTGTACTGGACTTCAAGATGGACATCATTTGTGCAGATAAAACATCTAAGAACTTTCATACTTTTCATACTTTCCTAATCTTTAACTAGTCCACAAAAAGGTTTTTAATCTACTTCTTGACATATTCAAGGGCTAGGCTTAATCTAAGGTGGTGAAAGAGGGGGTCGTTCAGTGACAGTAGCAGGATCATTGGTGGAAGGATGGGCCTACATACGAAATTAAGATGGTTAAGATCTGTGACTGCCTTCGTGAGCATTTAATCACCATTCCTAAGAGGTGGGCCAAATCCTTTGTGAGCTGTACACAGCGTAATGTCACTGTTGTAGCCACCCTTTGAAGGACAGTCTTTGAAGGTAATCGGTATTCACATGTTAGCAAAGAGATGGCAGCAGTGTTTGCTGAAGATGTTACTTTGCTTTGCAAGGGCAAAAAAATAGCACATCTTAATCTGTACTAGGGGTCTCACCATTGCAGTAAACCAGGTCTTGGGCATTTTAATTTTTAGGTTCGAAAGAAATACCGTTCATCAGTACTTCTCCATTTTTAGTATTTCAAGGAAAGAGCCAAAGCTCAGAGTTAACACTAGTTTTTAGTATTCTGACCACGCTCCACAATTCATCTTCAGTGAAAGAATTTCTTCTTTTGCCCATATTCATTGCTTGCACTGCCATTAATTCTTTTTTGCCTTCCATTGTAGCCTTTTGTTCTTGTTGCTTGATAAGACTTTTCAGGAGAATCAATCACACTATTCAAAAATACCATCTGGCAGTGCTATGGTTCAAGCGTCTGAGATGTACCAGGTTTTTGTGACTGGTTTTTGTGGTTGTGTTTTGCTACACAAGGTTCCATGTTAGCTTGCTCTCATCTTGCTTTCTCTAGAAGAAAAATCAAGTTGTCCAAAGGTTGCATGATGAATTGTCTAAATCATTGCTTCTGTTTTATTTCTTAAGGTGTTTCATATGTTCCTCACTGGAGGCAGGACGCATCAAATTTCAACAATATTTTGTTTGTTGAAACCAACCTTACTGCCAGCTTCCTAAATGGCTTTCCTAACATTGCATATAAATATTTCCAGTAGAGAAGCTGTATGGAATGCAGTAATAGAGCAGTCTAGGAAGACTGGAAAGCCAGGCCAATTTGAGTTCTGACAGTGGTAGCAAATGTTTTCAGGGGTGGTTGAACAGCCTCAGTTAATCCAGCTTGGGAAAGAACCAGACAATGTCAGCCAGGCAGGAAGTTTTACAATGTGCATACAGAGCTTCCAGTTTGAAGTCAACAATTGCTATAGAGGCACTCCTGGTAAAGTCAGGAGGACAATTGTTCTTCTGTTTCGCAGAATAAAGAATGTTCTAATTTATGGGCGAAGTACAGATCATGGAATCAAGTTCATTTGAAAGGTCAACTCCATTTTGACCTTGTTGTATACCACTGTAATGTCTGTAAATGTCTTCATAGATGGTGGAACAGATGAAATAGTTATGGTGGTAGATCACAGCTAGCTGAAAGTTTACAGGATTGAAAACATCATGGAGATCTGTATTGGATGGGAATGGGTCTACATCTCTAGGATTTGCTCTAACCGAGGGATCACAGATGTATTTGATGTGCAGAGATTTATCCACAAGATTGTAACTCTTGATAATAAAGTGACTATCAGTAACTTCTGTTTGGTTATATCAAGGTGATTATCTGCCTTGTAGTACTTAGGCTTAGAAATGAAGCATTTAGTCATTGAGATACAGCCAGTGATTAGCTAAAGGATTTCAAAAGGTGGGATTGATATGGCTAAATGGGATGGTCTGTGCTGTAGGCACTAACATCTGATCCAATCATCCTATGCTACTTTTTCACTGTCAAAGGAAATATAGTCAGCATCGTTGGTGGAATTGCCAGCATGCTTCATCTCATCCTAAAGCAGATGCCTATGTCTGGTCAGATGACTCAAAGTCTAAATTTGATTTACTTTGTTGACTTTTACTGATTGGAGTTATGTCACCTATTCTGCAACCGCTTAGAGAAAGTTGAGATTAGCCCTACTCATGTTTCCATAACCCAGGCTTTCTTGATCTAAGAGAACTGGATGCTTTAAAACTCCATAATGGACAAATTATGTCGACAGTTTAGGTCTGAAATGCATCATATCCGTTTGCACCTAATATTTTTTTGCTCCTATTTTTATTCAGTGCTTATTTTATTGCCCTCAGCTTCTGGGATGTGGCTCATCCTTGTAATCTGTTATTCTCTCTAAATTCTGTCCCTCTTATTTTCCTCACCTCTTCCTCATCTCCATCTCAGTCTATTGTCTTCTAAGTGGTCTGAGATGTTTAAGTTAAAATGGAGAAACAGAAATGCTAGAAAAAAGTATTTCTTGCAATCTGTACTTCCAACACAAAGCTGAGAGTTATGTTTCCCATTCTGTAGTGGGTGCAGTTCCAAGAGAGGCCATGTCAGGCAGATAAAAGGGGTTAGTTCTTCAACACATGGAGGGAAGTGGGGTCACTTGAAGGAACAATTGTTGAACAAGATTCTTTACATAATAATCTAGGACAGAGGACCTCCTATTTCTCTAAACTACTGAGATATTGCTTCCATTGATCTGAAAAATATTGATGCTAGATTAGATTAAGACAGTAACACAATCAAGTTTAAATAACTGAAGAAAGGAATGGCAATGTTTAGAGTAATAGATTCTTGGTAATTTTTTTGACTGACATTATGGTATTTAGTTCTTTATTGATAAGGACAGTTTCTTTCTCCAAATTTTTGCTTTCAAAGAATGTGATCGATACACTACTGTTTCCTTGTGGACTTGAATGATGGACTCAATATAGCAGTTTTTTTAAGAACCAGTAATTTTTCTTTGCAATATGCCCATTAAATAAGGGGGGCTTTGTTATCCATTCTCTACCCATGTAGAACTATGACATGAAATTACAGCAAATATTGTCAGAGTTGTCCACTGATTTCTGCCGATCAATTAAAGAGGCCTAGATTAAAAAACCCAAGAAAATATAGTGCCTTTTATTTTTAAAGTAGCATTTTTATTGGTATTTGTTACAGGTGTAAATACTGAATGTTTTGTACCTCTAGCTGGATACCCAATATCTTGAACTGGGTTTCCAAAGTTACATTTAGAACCACACTTGGCTATGTTTTAATGGCTTGCTTACTATCAAACAGAAGTTTTACAACAGAATTAGGGCTAAGTTACATGGGACAGAATGCACATTTTATCTACAGGACCTGCTTTTCTCTTTGTGCATTCTCCTGACACTTTCACCACCCACCTTTCTAGTTCTGCAGCACTTGAAACTGGAACCTTACATGCAGTAACTTCCATCATTAACAGACATAGCTAGCCCTGACTATGGGCGCTGTGAAGCCAGTGCGAACAGAGATGAGATCAATATCTTTACGTCCCTGGTTAGTCTACATATGTTTTACACATTCCTGATTTATTCCTAGCAGAGGATTTGTGCCTTGAATGAGGGAGAAGCTCCACAGAAAAGGCAATTTGAACAGCTGATTGGAGAATACACATAGAAAGTGAAGATGTACCAATATTACCTAACTTAAAATGAGTTTATTTTTAAAAGCCTCAAACTTGAAAACTAAAATAAAAATAATCTTGTGCAATCACATTGCTCGCCCTTTCAGCTCACCCTATTGGTCACCAGCAGAGTTTAGATGTTTACATCCACATCAGAGATAAAAAGTTATAGCTACCTCCTTGAACTCCTTGGCTCTATTCGAAGTAGTTCTGTCTTACCACTGGAATGTAGCTTTCCTTGCCTTGGTGAGGATGAGAACAGGTTTATAAAATGACTAAGAAAATCCTAGCTTAATAGTTAGGTCGGAATGGGAGCATGGAGTGAAGCCGAAGGACAATTCTATCCTTATGGAACTCTTTAAATGTCTGATCAGCCATAACAATTTGCTCATTCTCATAGTCAATGTAATGATCATTATGAAGCGTGCATTCCATGAAAATTACATTAGGGACCGTCCTCTTCAGTTTTTGAAAGGAGGTGTCATAATCTAAGAAAGCAGTAGGTTGAGGACTGATGCAAATGTAGGTACCATATCTGAAAGACAGACATTCTTTGCTTTTCTCTTTGAATTTGTAATTTGTGTTCTCATGACTAAGTACACTTTTAGAATGAGTAAGTATGTGGAGAATAGGGACATCTGAAATTCTGTGTTTTTACAGAGAATGCAGAGAACCTTACAGATTTTTAATGAAGTACATATTCTATTACAGCTCATGCAGGATATATTTGCATAGAGAATTTTGGGGTTTTTTCTGGTTATGAGTATCATATTTACAGGTTGACTTTTCAAGAGTGTAAATATCTCCAGCATTTTTTTTTTTTCTCAGCATGGCCTATCAAGTCTTTTCCAAATCCTATAAACAGTGTCATCCAGTGAAGAGAATGTTAGTTTGGGTGATAAACTGTTAGCTGTTTTCCTTTAGGAAAATAAAGACATTTGTAAACATTGAGAAAGAACAGGATGTTTCTTCTGATAATTGGAGAAAGACTAAAAACCATCATTTTTTTCCATTCAGATGAGAAAAATAGAAAAGCTTAACTAACTATCTTTCCTTCTTAAATAACTGAAAAAGGGAAAACTGAGCAATGTAGAGGAAAGTTATCTTCTAAAGCAATAGAAATGCATTTTTATGAATAAGTTATATGAACTTAAGGTTTATGGGTTTTTTTCAGTTTGAGGATTCAGCACCAATTTACTGGAAACAGCCATGAGATAGGAAAAAGAACAATATAATCAACAATACTAATGACAGGGGGCACAAAAACCGAACGGTTCACATGGAAGCCCCCTGACAACACCCAACTGCTCCCTCCACCACGCTATGCCGAGTCAGAAGGGAGCCCTTCCCCATCCCTGGAAAATGATGAGAGGTGGTACAGAATAACCTCTGGGTCCTCGCCATGCCCCTCCTGGCTACTGCAAAAATTACCCCTGTCCTCGCCAGAACCAGGACAATTTAGTCTTCCTGTAATCGTCATAATATAGATTTATTCAGTACACTGCAGTGCAGCCTAGTTCTACCAGTACTTCTTACCAGTAGTTTGACTCATATAATATTATGCTAATGTTAGGCTTAGTGCTTGAAAAACTTTTCACAAAACTGTGCAAGCTGCCTTTCAGCATAGAGAAGGGAAAGTAAAACGTCTACTTGATTCATCATTAGCCTGCAGATTTCGCTGTGGATTCCATATAGCTTGAACAAAAATAATATTATATTCTGTAAAGAAAGGGGTGCAAAAGGTAAGGAATCTTTAGTGGGTCTTCTTGGAGATGACTCACAAACAGTTCCCTTTTGGGGAAGCGTGTTCTTGTCAGTATATAGCTTGTAAAATTGTGACAAAGTGGAAGAGGAAGTGGTCTGAATGCCTTTCATTTTGTTTCCTTTCTGTGAAGTTGTCTAGAGGACTTACTGATTTGCCTGATGGTCCATAGATGAATTAGAGACCTTTTGCAATCATTGTGGCAATATGAAAGATCAAAACTATGCTACAGCTTCTTGAGACTTACTTAGGCACTGGAAATTAATTTATTTCCTAGGGATAGACTATGACAGTATGACCCTTTAACATAGAAGCTTAAGTCAACAGTCTACTCCTCTTGGGTCAGTTTACAGATGGACATTTTGCAGCTGAGAATTGATGGATCTGAAATTGCAGATTCATGCAATTTTAATCTTTTCAGGTAGCCCCCAGTAACAAAGGCTGGCACATGCAGTCAATAGCTTTGTTGTTTAGACTGGCGGCACTGGAACAAAAGGCCTTGTTCCAGAAGTTTGCCTGTATTAGGATAGGCTGAATTCTACTGGATTTGCTCTGTTGTATTTTAGCAGCTGCTCACTGGCGATCATTTGGTATCGTAATCCAAGTTTTCCTATCAATAGACAAGGGTAAATTCACTAGTAAACGCTTTACTAGGTTTTGCCATCAAGCCTCTATGTCATCTTGGACTGTGTTCATTGTCCTCACACAAGGAGATTGTGTTTTAGAAGGACATGGATATATTTCTATCAGTCTTTCTACAGGAATGCAATAGGGAATGAGTTTTCCTCTAGAAAGCCAAACATTAACACAGACATGATGACTATCTTTTATTTTGGTATTAATTATTTTGTGCTGCAGCATAAAATTCATTATTCTTAAAAGAAATAAAGTTAATTAATCAAAATTTTCTCAACTCATGCCTAATCAAACAGAGAAATTAACTAAATGCTAATCATGTTACTGTATTTATGTCATCTTGGCTCACTGAAGTTACAAAAACCTAGTCTGTAAGGAACACCTGCCATTAAAAGTTCCCTACATCTACCTTTTGTAATCTTCCCCTAAGATCACTAGGAAGCAGTGAGGAAAAGAAGTGAGCAAAGGAGATGTGAGGACACTCCAGTGAGTACTTTCTCAAGGAGTCAATCCACTGTCAAGTTGTATTGTTGGCACATCCCAATTATGAGAAACTACAAAAGCTATTCAAAGAACAACTTCTTTTTTGTTTTTTTAACATTTTTCTGGGAAAAAAGAAAGAAAGAAACAAACAGAAAAACTCCAAACCCAACCACAAACTGAATCTTTTCAGGTGAAGTATTCTTTCAAAGAATTCGTCAAGAGTCATATATTGAAAAGTTGCAATCCAAGTGGTTTAAACTCAGTAAAGATAGCAATGTAAAATGTCTTATATTAGAATGCGTCAGGCAGCATTAACTGTAGGCATTACTACTACATTTATTATTGGCTATAATAAAACAGTGTAACGGTCCCCAAAGATACAATCTTAGATCAACACAGGCATGCATAAGCACTACATATTATACAGTTCTTGAAAATAAATATGGGATGATGCCATTACTCACAAATAGCATAGTTATGAATTAGTCAAGCAGATCAGTCCAAATGAGTGCAGAAGATAGTATCATCATAACATCATAGTGTTGCATCTTTTCCATATAATACATATTTCAGAGAGGAACTATTTGAAAAGTTTTTGAAAATTTGTAAACACAGTATTGCAACTGTCTGAATCTTTTGAACCTGTAAAAGCTGCTCTAATTAACTTGACTGCAATAGTTCAAGGTTCAGACAAGATGAAGGTTTGAAAGGAATATCTGCAAAAGACCTCAACTACTTGAAATTGTTTCTGTATATGGAAGTGATTCTAAAGTGCAATAAAGTATTTTCTACACCTACAAAGTCTGGAACATTGGAATTTCCCAAAGGAATAGACTTCTTACTAAAAGCTCTGCAGAATGGCAAGGGAAAAAAAACCCTGTCAGACATCAAAAATGCATCACAAATCATTTATATTTCTTTAAAAACTATCTAAGTCCAGATCAGAGAACAGTAACTGTTCATCTTCCTGGCTCTATTCAGAGACTGTATCATGTGGAGCATGTCAAGGAAACTGGAGATGGCGTCACAGAAGATTTTTCCCTGCTTCTGCAGGAAACAGGAAAAGCCAAGGACTCAGGGCCTACTTCAAATTCTATTCTTTACATTAGTTGTTCTTGAGCATACTTGAAACATGCCAGAGAAAATCATCAGCAAGTAGCATATAGTAAGACAAAACAGATTTTTATGCTTTGTGGACATACACCATTAGTCAGGTGATAATACTCTCATTGACTTCAAAGGTCAAAGTTTTATAAAGCAACTTCTAGAGTCAGCAAATATAATTTTGCTGAATAAAAGTATTCATTCACAGGCAGAGAATGTATATGTATTCAAGGGGTAATAAACTCAAAAGGGTTGTGGGTTTTTGGGCTTTTTTTGCAGAGATTTGTAACTATAAGAGTAGACAGTGGAGTTGGTATCAGCCTTTCCCAGAATCCTAAGATGTCATTTCCAATGTTACAGGAGTGACTTCACCTCTGGCTCCTCTCTGACTTGTCTGATCCTGGGTTTGTGTTTGTGTGCAATGTTGCTTTTCTTTTATTTTCAGTCAGGAGGCAAGCGCTATCCCGTATATACTAATGTCTATCATGCTGCAGATCTGACTGGTTTCAGGCACCTGTTTTTCTTTGATATTGACAAACAGCTCCTTGAAAGAAGACATCTTCATTTAGCAGTTGGAATAAAGCATGAGAGAAAATGAGCTTTTAGAAACACCAAAGAGCCTAAGCACATATTTAGTTCAATTTTGGTTAAGGTCCAGCTGGAACCAATCCACTGCATAGAGATATGCAGAAATAACGTAGTCATGCTGATAGTCATCAAATGGCTTCTCACAATTCCTCCACCACCAAGGACAGGCAACCTCTAACAACTGACACAATCAGCTCTGAAAAGGTGTCTTGGCTCAAATAACCTGATTTACAGGAGTAAGTTTAAAAAACTGGGGATATTAATGATAGTACTGCTCCCTTGCAGGAATACTCTCATCCACAGAAGGTTAACCCAGGTGTTCACATGTCTGTGTCTGTCACCTGGCTGGAAGTGAAAATTCTCATCAAGATCTGAAAGTCACATGTCCAGTGCCTTATGTATAGTACCGAAACCTCATATTAAAGACAGATCCAAATTCAGCATGAAAAATTATTCAAAGACACACCCGCACTCGTCACTGTCACATTCCTATTACATTGTGTAAGAAGAAAACAATATCTGACAAAAATAAAATAAACACAGACATATGTATGAAAGAACTGACTACAGTACTCTCACATTTATCTAATAATTTAAGGTCAGTTAAAATATGTGTTTAGTGTTATCCTGGAAATGTCACATAAGGAAATATAATACTAGTTTTTGTACAGAAAGCTGAGGAGAAGAACAGCTGCAGGTGTGTTCTCAACAGAAATTAAACAACACAATAATTAGTGAAGATAAATATATATATATTTTTTTAAGTCCACTTTCCACCTTATTTATTCTAGCCACAAAAGTCCTCGCCATCTTCCAACATGGGTACCTTCTCAGTAACATGAAACACAATTACATTGCTGCTGATGAAAAGGCAGCAGTGAACAAGGTAAGTAGATTCATTTTCTGTCCAACTGGTTGAGGAGAATTTTTGACCCTGTCAGCTAAATTGGAACCTCAGGGTGTGTGGGGAATTTATGACGCTGAAGATTAATAACCATACTCTATGCAATTCTTGACACACTGAAAAATATCCAAAACAGTGTTTGCATGGCTGTTAGGATCCTTGGGTTTTGAAGAGCAGCCCAAGGTAAGAATTTGTTTTGCATTCTGGGATGTAAAGAAAAGAATTTTTGTTTTCAGCAGAATGTAAACCTTAAAGCAAGACATCTATGCACATACACAGATTTTCCTCTTCACTATAAATAGTCTTCAACATGTACACTGATGTCCTGCTGATTCAAGCTTGCTGAAGAAATGCAATTTCTATTTAAATCTTGTTAGGGAATTATAAATATTTTTGGGGGAAGTAATTGGCAAAAATTAAAAGTCTCCACATGGATATTACATCAGAAGACAATCATATGCCTGGAAAGAGGGAAAACAATTCTATTCCTTTGTGGAATTTCAAGTTCTGGCTGTTAAGAGTCCATTAAGGTAAAATTGATGAGAAATTAAAATTTTTGGATTATTGACAAATGGTAATCAAGCATCAACATAATTTATTTCTGAGTCTTCATCTAACACACAAAATCTGAAAGATCAGATTGTAATTTCTTGGGGTGTTTTGGATTTTTTTTATCACTTTGTCTTCTGTGGTAATAATCCTGAAACAAATCCTGTAATGTAGACCCATGCCAGCTTTGCTTAAATTTGTTCTCGTCTCTTCTCTCCTGCATGCAACAAAATCAAGTGAATGGATCCCTACAGTTTTCTATTAGTGACAGTAGTAATTAGAGATACGGAATCATAGAACCATAGACTATCCTGAGTTGGAAGGGACCTGAAATAGTCATCAAGACCAACTCCTCACCCTGCACAGGACCATCCCCAAGAATCACACCATGTTCCTGAGAGCATTGTCCAAACACTTCTTGAACTCTGTCAGGCTTGGTGCTGTGAGCGCTCCCCTGGGGAGCCTGTTCCAGTGCCCAGCCACCCTCTGGATGAAGAGCCTTTCCCTGATATCAAACCTAAACCTCCCCTGACAACTCCAGGCCATTCCCTTGGGACCTGTCACTGGTCACCATAGAGATCAGTGTCTGCCCCTCCTCTTCCCCTCACAAGGAAGCTGCAGACTGCAATGAGGTCTCCCCTCAGTCTCCTCCAGGCTGAACAGACCAAGTGACCTCAGCTGCTCCTCATATGGCTTCAGTTCAAGGCCCTTCACCATCCTCATAGCCCTCCTTTGGATGCTCTCTAATAGTTCAATGTTTTTTTTATATTGTGACACCCAAAACTGCCCCCAGCACTCGAGGTGAGGCCGCCCCAGTGCAGAGCACAGTGGGACAATCCCCTCCCTTGCCTGGCTGGTGATGCTGTGCCTGATGCCCCTCAGGACAGGGCTGCCCCTCCTGGCTGCCAGGGCACTGCTGACCCATGTTCAACTTGCCATCAACCAGGACCCCCAGATCCCTGTCCATGGGGCTGCTCTCCAACCTCTCATTCCCCAGTCTGTCCGTACATCAGGGTTGTCCTGTCCCAGGTGCAGAATACAGCACTTTCCCTTGTTGAACTTCATATATTTGCTGATTGCCCATCTCTAATTTGTTAGGTTCTCCTGCAGGGCTTCTCTACCTTCGAGGGAGTCAACAGCTCCTCCTAATTTGGTGTTGTCAGGAAACTTAGTATTCCTTTGAGTCCTGTGCTCAAGTAGTTTATGAAGATACTGAAGAGCACTAGGCCTAAAATGGACCCCTAAGAGGAACCTTGGTCTAAAAGACTAAGACTGGTTAGCTTTGACTTTCATTCAGAGGTGGACATTCTCAGTCAGATTTCACAGCGAATAGAGTTTTCAAGCACTTCTAAGTTTTGAGGACTTCATTGACTCTTTAAGAGTCCATTTTTGTTTCCTGGCTTTTGCAAGAGGCTGTTATTCTCCTTTAAATAGCATGAAAGTCATTCTTTTCAAGATCTTTTAAAGATCTTTTCATGATCCTTTCAATCTGAAGAGAAAAATATATAATAGTGATTATCATTATTGTTATACACAGAAAAAAATGGGGTTTTTTTAAACGTGAATTGAGGAATAAAGTTCCATATACATTTTTCCTATTCCATTCGGACTCTGTCATCTTAAAGAGCAGGTGATAGATCTTCTGATCTCAGGAACTTAGTCCATTGAATTCTAGAGCAGTACATTTGCACTTCAGTATTCGCTAACAATATTGTGGAAGCCCACACTGCCACCACTTTATGTGATTTTGCTCAGAAAACATATTTTTAGTTTAATTTGTATATGCACTTGAATTAGAACACGTAAGTTTTGTTCTTTTTGCAACCCTAACCAAATAATTAATTGTAAAAAAACCCTTTCAAATTCAGTCTGATATAGATAATTTTTCCTAAGTCTCTTTTCACACTGGCTTTTTTATACTTTTTCTATCTATAGAGTGAATCGAGAAATATGTAATAGAGATTTCCATCACTGTCCATACTAGCAAGCTGCTATAACTTGTGGCAAATAGCTTTGACATTTCTGGTTTTCAAAGTGTGAATAATGTGAAATTTGCTCTTTAGAGATTTTCTGTTGATCTTTTCAGACATAATCTCCAAGTGCAGGTGGGCATGACATACCTGGTGACACATTCAAACTATTTTACCAGATAATGCAATGAATTCATAGAAAACAATGACACATGGCAAAAAAAGTCTGTACAGTTTGTTCTGACACTTTCCCTGAAGCCTTTTCTAACTCATTCTGTGATACAGCAGTATTCACAGAATGTGCTTTCAAGTTACAGCTCAACAAGCCTTTCAAATGCATCAGTGTTGAGTTTTTTACTTCTAATTAAGTAGGCATTTACTCACTTGGAGCAACTACTTTAGTGGTGGAACCATTTTCTAAAACTTACTAATATTCACAGGAATTTCAGAGAGCCTGCAGTATTGCTGACAACCCATGAAAATTGGTGTAAATATTTTCCTCCTCATCCACGGGTGAGTCTAACTTTTGCTCAACTAATTTACAACTTCCATAAAATCATTTTGTTTGTGTTTTTGTTGTAAGTTTCTGTAATAATGATTTAGAAGAGGTTCTTTTGATCAATACACATTCAGTTGCAGTTATCTTCCAATGTGTCATCTGTTGCAAGATAAGCATATTAAGTGTGTATCACATAATTCATATATATATAATGCATAACAGTTTCAAAACACAGAAAAATGAGCATGTTCCACAATTAAATCACTAGCACAAGTCTCTGATGAAAAGACCTGCTAACTCAGTCTTGCTAAGGCCTACAATACGTCTCTTCTGCTATGTACCAGAGCTAGCAACAAAGACTGAAGTGAATTAATCCTATTGCCCTGTCTTAAAAACAAAATAACTAAATCCTAGAGCCTTCCACTTCCATTTCATCCATGAAGTTAATTTTTGGCTCTGAAAATTGAAATGAAACCTTGTTAGTTATCACTATGACATACTTTTTTCTGTCTACAATATCCTTTGAGAACATGAATACAACTGTCCTTTATTTGGAGAAAAGTGGGACTAATAAATTGTACAAACAACACGAAAACTTTCCATCATCCATATGCTCAATCTTACAAGCACAAATAGAAGTCATCCTACTCGTCGATCTGCTCAGCTTTGGTGATATTAAGAGTAGCAAAGCGAGAGCTTCTTGTTTTCTGGTCCAGCCTAAAGAAAATCACTTCTGTAGAGACCAACTTATTTGTGCAACTAGCTAGTTCAGTATTCTGCTCTGAGCCAGGCTGTGACCAACATGACAGTATGGCCAACATCTATCATCCCCATGGTGACAAGATTGGTAATTTTCAGAAGTCCACCCTGCAAATGCAGCTCCAGCCTGCTCCAGTCAAACTCACTTTACACTTTACTCACAGGTACACAATCTCCAACTAGATACGCCCATACAAAGGAAATGTTTCCTCCATTAGGTTGTTGATAATGAATTTACTTACCAAACCAAAGTCCACTTTCTATAAAGGCAGAGTGATTCTGTTGACTTAGGGACATCTTTTGCAAACGTCATGCATTTTCCCTAATCAATTATTAAAATTTTATTAAAATTTATACAATTCAATCAAATTCTGAGCACAGCAACATGAATTCTGTAAGTGGAATTTCAAGTAATTAATGTAATAGTTATTTTTAAAAGCTGAGTGGTACAGACTACTCCCCTTCTCCCTCAGAGTGAAAAAGCAAGTACTTTTGCATTACTTATAGTGGTACAGAGACATTATAATTAGTACAATACAAAGAGTTCTTTTTGCTTTGCAGGTGCCAATAAGCAACCTCAAGGGAATATTCAAGAATCCTTGGTGTGTTTAGAGTTTTATTGCAGGAAAGCTGTATGATGTAAGTGCCTTTCATTTCACTCTCTTTCAGCTGTGGTGCCTTTCATTGCTTGCTTATACCTATAAAACACACATGCCTTGTGGTTATGCGATGTTTTTATTGTATTTTTGTATGTTCTTTGTACCCTAATGGTTCGTCCCTACCTCCCCCCACTTCCACTCCCAGTTGGCCGGTCCCAGATCCAAGCCTCTTCCCCGGTGCTCCCAAAAATGGTTATCCCCTCCCCTTGGTCCGGCTCCTTCCCTATCAATCACCCAAGCCCCTCCCGGAGTTCTGGACTGTTCTGTGCCTGTCACCAAAGCCCTCCCTAATCACCCTTATATGGTCCCTGTCAATCCCCTGAGACCCTGCCCCCTCGGATTCCTCCCCTCTTGGAAATCCCCTAAACCTCGACGCCCCATTGGAGCATGTGACCCCTTTCCCTCCACCCACCAAGACCATTGGACCAGATGTGAGTCCTTCCCTCCAGCGTCCCTCCCTCCTAATCCACCTATTGGTCCCTGGTTGGGTTACTCCTCCTGTTCAACCCCCCCTTTATAAGGTGTAGCGACACTGCAACTGTTGCTTGTTCGCCGTGGACTCCCTTCAATAAAGTTGGATTAGCTTCCCCTGGCAAGCCTGCCCGCTACTTTTTATCTTTCCCTTTGTCGAGGGCTGCTTACTGCTACAGTTCCTGGAGCCTTCGCTCCCATGGGTAGAGCAGAGGCTTCAGAGGAGCAGCCTTAAAGCTCCGTGCCTCCAGCTGCTCCCCACTCCTGCTGCACACCGCTGGAGCCAGCCTGGGCAGTGGACAGCGGCGGTCGCTGCGACAATGCCTCTTTCTCCTTTTTTCTCAGCCTTTCTAAAATACTTAATCGGAGATTCAGACGAGCTTGTATTCTACTACACATGCACAGGAAACCCTAAAAGAACATTATGAAAGTTGCAAAATCAAAAACTCTGGAGCTGCTTTAAGGGAGCTCTGTTTTACAGCTGTTACGATACTGACTTCAGTTTTACAATTACATTTTGGTTTCCCACAATGCAACAATTATTCCTTATCTTTGAATCCTTATTTTACAAGTTTCATAACCTGATAACACAGAAATTTTTAATTTTTTTTTCTAGACAACTAAGCAAACAAAACTCCCAAGATCTTCTCTCGTGGCATTATGCAGATTGCAGTATTAACATTCGTTAGCAGGGTTAAAATTTTTAGTTACAGAAAGGAAGTTCCTACAAGTCAATTAGTGAGTAATAGTATCAGTAAGTTATCCCCTCCATAAAGTTCATCAATGGCAGGGAAAGACAGCATCATTTCAGGGTTGGTATAAGTGAACTTAGGATGAGAGAGTCCAAAAAAATTGAGGGTGGAGGTATTGCCTGCATTCACATCTGTCTCTGCTGCAGCTTCTGCCATGTTAACTTTTGTCAACATGAGCACTTGAGTGGCAACCCAGTAAATCAAGTCAGCTTGCTGATCTTATTGAAAGCTATCTCTGCAAAATAGTATCCAGTGTCTGATTAGCTCTGAGTTGCATCACCTCTTCTTGGGTAGGTCCATACTCCTTAATACTGAAGCAAGGAAGAGGCAGCCAGAGGCAAGAGAGAATGCATGTTCATTCTTTTCTGTGGGAGTATGATCTCAAATCCACTGAAGACCACATACTGAGTTACTCAAACCTTAGTGACATTCACAAGTGTTTGCTGACAGCAGAAGAATGTGAACAGTCAAGAAACCTGGGTTCAGGTCTAAGTGCTGCCAGGGTGTGATCTAGTAGGCAGAGGACTTTGTCCACCACAGGTGGATTTTTACTGTCCCTATCCACTCAAATCTGTCCAGCTGGTCCTTTTTTTATTTTTTTCTTTAGAATCTGAGTATAGTCTCTCTGTCATT
Organism: Corvus kubaryi; assembly: GCF_017639235.1. Taxonomy (NCBI): domain Eukaryota; kingdom Metazoa; phylum Chordata; class Aves; order Passeriformes; family Corvidae; genus Corvus; species Corvus kubaryi. Next base: position 7,751,521 of record NW_024582057.1, read on the forward strand.
CACTTACTGCCAAAGTGACTGGTATGACTGCAGTTGCAGGATTCTTCTTGCAGCTCCAGACCCCCAACTCCCAATCTGTGTTTTTGGCTGTGGTCCGCCAGCAGTTTCATGCTGAGGTCAGAGAGCTTTGCCATTTGCAGGATTAGGAGCCCTGGCTCCTTGCTCCCTATTCTGTATAATTCGATTCAAACACACACACACACACACAAACACACACAAGGTCACAGCCTCTTCTCGCAGTCCTGCTACAAATTTCCACAAACATTGCTGTCTTTTCCACTCCCCACTTCTGTTTTTCATTCCTTCAACTCTTGCTCCAGTTTCTTTATGTAGTCTCAGGACTCCCTTCAACTTCCCATCCTGTTTCAGCCTTCTCATCCACTAGCTATCTTAGTCCCAAATTCGCTTTCCTGAAGCTGATACCCTTTTCTTAATTTACCAATAACAACAATCAGTGACTTGTCCCCAAAGTCCATGCAAACTCCCCCAGTCCAAGCTTTTGCTACATTTTGGCATTTCAGACAGATTGACTTTCCTTTTTTTTTAAATATATTTCATTCAGGTTCTTTCTCTGGTGCTGACTCATCGGTGCAAGAATATCAAGACCACAGAGAAGAGTCTTCCTGTTTCCAGCTCTGATGCCAGCTCCTGCAGTGCTCTACAGCAACCTGGAACAGCAGTGACAGGGACTGTCCAGCTCAGCACCTCGGGGCAGAAAGACTCTTAAGAGAGTAGCTGTCAAATTGTGGTGAGGCACTCCTGGGCATGAGCAAAGAGTGATTCTCATTAAAGGCTTATCATTGTGGCAGTTCATCAGGGAGATTACGAAAGGCTCATCCCTGACACAGAAACTATTTCGCTGCCAAATTTTGAGTCCCTCACCCACATAAGAAATATACATGAACATCTCATATAAATAATTTTAGTATCTTAAGCAGGTCACAACAATTTAAAATAAATGCATTGAAAAGAATGCATCACTTATCAACTGGTAATCTATTATTCCTCAGAGAAAAGTTAAGAAAAGAATACATAATATATTATTTTCCAGTGAGGTTTAGAAAAAAGCTGCTTAGTAATCATCTAACATTTTTCACTATAATGGTGAGAGGGAGACATTCCATTAGTCACTAATGAATAGTTATTTTACAGTGGAAATATTGTATAAGTTTTTGTCACAACAGTTTTATTTCTATTTTAAAAGAGTTACATGCTAACTTATTTTATTTGCATTTGCATAACAGAGAGTACACAGACTATCAGCTACTGCATTTTGTCTGAGAGCTGGTTTCTTTAGAAGCAACCTGGCTTTGTCCAGGTCTTTTCCACTGGAGTCTTGCTACCTGATTGAATCCTAACTGTTTGTCTACATGGAAGAAAATTGCTCTTATATTAATTATATAGTTGTGTTTTATAAGGCACTCTCTTAAAAGGAAATTCCTCATTTTGGAAATGAAAGAGTGTTTATATTTGGCAGCTTGATAAATTACAGCTTATGTGATATGTTTTATTAGAGTCTCTCTAATGACCGATAAATGTGTTAAATAATTTCAAATGAAATTAACTGAAGGCTAAAGATCTCAGAGTTCCCTAAAATGTAGTGAGAATCAGCAGCAAGGTAGCAAATCCCATCATGTTGCCTCTGGGGGAAAGGCTGTGGTGTGGATGTTTAGGGACAAAGGACTAAAGCCAGTAGAAAAGCAGGCTTCCTGAGTTCTCCCCCCACTCACTAAAGAATTTATTTCTACATAGTTTAACCCCCATCTTGAGCTATGCAAATTAAGAAGTAATTTTTTGTTACAAGCAGCCTCAGTAGTCTCTCAACATGTTCAATTATGTGTTTATTTTCACATTCCTGTTATTTTTTTGAAAACTTTAAAGCCATCTGGACTCAAATTTGGACTTACCTTTTTACAGAAGGCTTGTTTCAGTTTGAGGTTCTGGGGGAAGTTTCTTCTGAAGCAAAATATAAAAACTTTGTGGATTTTTCTCCCTCTGTGTTAGAATAAAACTAACTAACTAGATGTTACATTCCCGTAATTTTGGACAAAGAATTGAATTTGGCAAGGTTATGACTCTTTCTTGAAAAATTTGCTCGGTAATTACTCGGCCAAATGGCTTTCTTTGGAAAAGCCTTGAGAGAATTGCTAGCTAAGTACGGTAACACTCTTCTGTTTCACATACTTCTGTTTTGTATGACTTCCTCTCCAAAGCATCTTGGCACATTCCTGCTCAAAGTTTTAGGAAAATCTAAATACTAAATGAAGCTCCTGCTCCTTGCTGTGTGTGTATTATATATGTCTACACATAGAAACACTGATAGCAGGAAAACTATCACTCCTTTGCTGTCAGTGTTTCCCTAGCATCATTTCAATCCTGTATTTTTTGGTCCCTTCGAATTTAAGGGCATTGTTAGTATTATAGACTTTCAGTGATTTTATGTGTAAGTACAGCTCATATTTGGGAATAATGTAAAGAGCCACTGTTTAGGCTGAACTTTAGTAGGTAAGTTCTGCTGCAATCAGTTTCCCTTCTTTTCAGTAAAATGTTGCAATGAGGATGCACACCTGGGACTTACATGTGGGATGCCACATGAAAACTTCATGATAGACAGAGGATGGCTTGTTGAATAAACTGACTGAATGAACTTTTTGTATGTGATAACTTTTCCATCTGGACAATTCCTGTAAAGTTGGCCCGATGACAATTGCTCCAGTGAAATCTGGATGTCACAACTGCTGTTATTTATCCTGTTATTTATGCTGCTATACTGCTGTTATTGACATGCAGCTTTCCTACAGTTTAAAATGTATACCTATTTTATCCCAGTTTCCAAACAAAACTGTAGTAAGCATGGGGGTGAGGGGTGAAGAAGAAGCCTGCAGACACACATCTCATTGAGGAAAGGTAAAATGTATCATTCTTGAGGCTCAGAAGATGTATATGCCAGCACAGCATTCATAAATTCAGGTTCTACTACTCAGATCTCCAATCATAATTCAATTCTGTTTTTTGCCAGAAACTTGGATTAGGGTAAAAACAACACTAATTTTTAACCTCAGATTATGTTGCTGGTCCATGTTATAACACAGCCTTACAGTCTTATTAGCACAACAAAACTGGGCAGTGAACTCCTATGAAAAATGCAGAAACGAATGGCTCAGAGTGGGGTAGGATAAAAACTCTTCCAGCTGGTTTTGCCACCATGAGAAAGGTTTGTGTACTGAAGTCTAAGATGGACTACAGCAAAGACTGTGCGTAGTAAACTGACAGGCCATGAGGCAAACATCTCCTGATCATTACAGTAGGAACAGTGACATTACAGTAGGAACAGTAAGGGGGAGACCTAGATCCTTTACTTGATTTTGAATGGATAATATTTAAGAAAGGGATCTTAGCCCCTCTGCAGTAAATACGAAATAGCTCATACATACCACTAGGAGATGTAATGAGAAGGGTCAATAGAAATGAACAGAGATTTTCACATGAGTTCTTGCGGGTTAAGACAACCTGTCTACCTAATGTGTTCACCTACCTTTATTCAAAATCTGACCGTTTTCCAAACTGCACTGTCAACATGGAATTTAAAGCACTCTTGCTAATAAAATCAGCTATTTCCTGAGGAGAGCTACATGTGAGGAATGCTTAGACTAAATGTCTCAAGATTTTCCCGCTGAAGAAAGTGATTCATTGTCTGGACACATCAGCATTCAGTTATTTATACAGACTTCAGAACACACTGAAAATTGAAAGGTGTTGTACTGTGGGCATTGCATATTGGAAGTGCCTTAGTCAAACAATCCTAAGTTTCTACCAGTACTTCTGTTTCAGCCTCTACTAATGCAATTTTCAAGACAATGCACTTATGTATGTAAATCAAGCATCTCGTTTATGAAAATTAGTCCCTTTGAGCAGAAAGGCAACTGAAGAAAATTACCTTAAACTTGCACTTTTTAATTCTTCCCTAGGCACGTAAATTTTCAGAATAATCTGGATATGCACATTGATTAGAAAACATTTTGAAATACTGGCTCTTAAACCTGAATTATTGGTTTCAGGACAAATGTTCCTGAAAGAGCTCCTTCAGATTGCAAACTACACATATAAAAATTCTTAACAATGGCAAGATTTGAATTCATACTATCTTTGGGTTTGATGACTATGTTTGGGTTTGATGATTTCAGCATGTTACCATAAGTCACCTATTTATTCTGTACGAGCCTGCCTTGCAAACAGGTTTGTAACTGGACTCCTACTCCTGTTGTACAAATTATTTTATTTGTGTAATTACCTAGACTTGACTCCCTTCTTATCTCTTCTCAGGGCCTTTTAACATGCTGCTTTCCCTGTGGAATTTGACCAGATTTGAAATATAATTATTCTAAGAAGGATCAGCATTAAAATTTGGGCCAAAATGTCTGAGAATATTCTTATCTCGATAGCAGTTTGATGTTACATGAGTGTTTTAGAGGAACTGTGTTTCTAGAGAGTCTTGTTCAGTCTCAGGTTTTTATCATACACTTTAGCTGGATCCTTTGTAGGTTAGAACTGTAGTACGGCAACGCATAAGATGACAGACACATAATCACCAGCACCCAGCTTTGTTATGCTCATTAGATCCAACCACATTAGGTACTTCTGTAATTTGTGATGTTACATTATATACATAACATAAAACTTGATGTGACATGAGAATAAGGGTAGGGAGAACCTTATTAGCTGTTGTGTGATAGGACAGATTCCACCACATGCTTCTTCACACTCTTCCTGGGGAATAATGTAATGGCCTACACTGTTTGTGCTACAATAATGAGGTGCAAGCTCAGTCAGTGCTGTTTTATTCCAATATTCCTTTAATACTAAGTATCTTTCAGTTAAGAAGAAAATTATCTAATTTTGGATGTGTTCTGGGTCTTAGCATCCTTTAGCAGAATCACCTTCCTTCAGTCTCTCAGCCTATTCCCGATGCTGTTTTATGTCTGGAGAATATCCCCAAATATCAGCAGCACCTTTGTAGTGTCTCACACCTCCCTGCAATGGGCTTCCATTGCAGAAGTAGCAAAATGCTTCCGTTTCTAAATATACAGATAGCAGATTCTGCAAATTTTTGTCCCTTGGCTCCAGGACAATTGTGGATAAGATAGATGAAGAGCCAATGAGAAAAAAAAAATACTTTAGAGGCTTGAGTTGCCCAGCAGACTATGAAGAAGTGTGCATCTGGAAAGGGAACCTGCGTAAGAGCACACAAACTGGCTAGAACCTGCATATGGCTCTTCAAGTGTGAGTTGTATCCAGCCAAGTGGAATGGATGGCTGTTTCTGCCTGTTTATGTCTCTGACCAGATGAGCACAAACACCAGTGCTAATGATTAGCCTTTTGCCCTTGTCTAGCAATTTTCCCAGAGTAGCATCATAACACATGCAGTCTCCAGATCAGCCACATCATTTGTTTGGGATGATTAGATTTACATTCTCCCTTGAATAATGTGACTAAAACCAAGCACAAAGATAGCTACATTGTCTACACCACACACAGTTTTGGCAAAGCAGTTATCTGTTTCTGAACCATATCATGTTTCTTTCCTGGTATTTCTTCAGTGCCACGACTTCTAACCCATGTTTACTTCTCCATCTCTATTGCTCAAAACTTAAAGGTTTTGAGCCTGATGTGGAATGGTCATTTTTTGAAAAGAGCCTGACATGGAATGATCTGTGTTTGCAGTAAAACAGGATTATTTTGAAATAATATATAATTCATTTTAGAAAGCAGAGCTCTGCAAATTTCACAGTGATGACACATCTGGGAGGACAAAGCAGAAGTTAAGGCATAAGCCTGGGATAGTAGCCAACATATGCATGAGTATCAGGTATGTATCATAGATAGTTTCCATATTCACTGAGCCAGCTTCTGTACCCTTTGATGTAGGTTCCTATATCTCTCAGGTAAGTCATCCACAGATTCCAGGGCTGTGGGTAGCATACAACTTAACGGGGAACTTTCTTATTCCTATACTAAAAACATTTAAGATTGGAACGTTGATAAAATTCATTGCATGTCACAGGGAGGCCTTGGGAACAGATAACATAACAAGCTGAAGTGTACTGGGTGTTCTAAGTGCAGTCATAACTCTAGAGGCACTGAGGAAGTATGGGTTTTTTATGTCATGGTCATGATGTCACCAAAACAAACAAACAAACAAAAAAAAAAAAAAAAAAAAAAAAAAAAAAAAAAA